>NC_046160.1:120739113-120763447 GCF_011064425.1 Rattus rattus | reverse complement strand
CTGGTTAATCAACTAAAAATAATGTATAATAGCAGTTATAGGGACTGGGTCTAAGACTTGTATTCTTAGATGCATAGTGGAGGCACAATGCCCATGTTAAAGTAGCAATATTAATCTCAATTATAAATCAACAAGAAAGTATACCAATGAAAACCTCGCATTTGTGTAAAATGCATTCTATACCAATGAAAAGATTATAGCTTCAACTTTGTATCAATTACAAACATTTCTATCAATGTAAAATATAGCTGTAAAATTTTGTTTAAGAGTAAGTTTGCCAATCTATCTCTATTTGTCTATTTCTCTAACTTCTATGTATTACTATATCTAAGAAGGATACAAAAAAAGGAAAGGAAAAGTAGCAATCCCTGAGTTTACATTCTCTAGTTTTTCCCCTGCCCAAAGCTACATTTGTATTGTATCCTTAAAGAAAACTTATCCACAGTTCTTAAAAAATAAACAGAACCATCCACCCCAACACAAGGAACTGGGACGACAATCTTCCTTGTCTGCTTCCAGCTGAATTGGGGCGAAGAATTCCCTTCTGGGGCCCAAGGGGTATTAGGAAGGCCCAAGGGTCTTAGAAGGTGAGAAATATTCATCAGAATGCACAGACATGCAAATATAATTCTTGTACATTGGACAAAATATTATCAAACCACTTTTCATTAAACTCCTTACCAACACATGTCTATAATTGTTGATTGAGGTAGGTTCTGAGATTATAGATAAGCTTTTGGTCCCATATTTACTTCCTTCCCAGGCTCAGTATTCATACCTAGACACTACCCTCTGTAGAACATGGACCTATACAGATACAGCATCAACTCTCATAGTCCATTACGTATCTCTTACCCAGCTTTGTTCTACAGAATATTTCTGAATGTGTGTCTCTCTATGCACATGCGTTTCCTATATTTTGTGTGATGATTTTTCTTCTGATTGTTTTGTCCTATTTCCATTTCTTTGCTTTTCCTTTTTATCATACTTAGATTCTCTTTGTTTTCTAATTTTATAAACAGAGTAGAGCTGGGCGAAGATTGAGAAGGTGTTGGGGAATGGAAACCAGTAATCAAGATATATTGCATGAAGCAATCTAATTTCAATAAGTTATAGAAAAAAAGAACTGTAATGTATTAATAAAGAGAAATTTCTGATAAGATATCTGTAGTGTAAATTTTCAACATGCTGAAAAGTCTCATGTCTTTTTTTAAAATCTTTATAGTGTATTTAAAACGCAGGACTTACAGGATTTAACTATGAGGCACGTGTAAAATGTATATTGCTGGCACCCAAATCCCGTGGGAGGGAGAGCTAAACCTTCAGAGGGACAGACATGCCTGGGAAACCACAAGAGACTACACTCTTCCCACATTTCTTACTCCAGAGGAAAACACCTAACACCATTTGGGACCCAGATGCACGGGGGTTCCTGGAAAAGGTGGCACAGGCCCTACTGGTTGCTGCCCTCATGGAGAGCTTCAAAGAAGCCCCCTACGAGCAACTGTAGCCATGGGATGACAGGTAAGATCAACTCTTCTGCTCCAAGTGGCCTGCCTGGTGGACTCAGGACACAAGCCCACAGGAACAGATGAAAAACAGTAGACAGGAAAGACTTCACTCCCGAAAGCAGAACACTCTGTTCCCATAACTGGCTGAAAGAAAACAGGAAAACAGGTCCTGAGCACTCTTGACACACAGGCCTTTAGGACGATCTAGCAGGAGTCAGAAATAGCAGAACAAAGTAACACCAGAGATAAACTGATGGCAAGGCAAGCCAAACAACAGAAACCAAGGCTAAATGGCATCCTCGGAGCCCAATTCTCCTAACAAAGCAAACACTGGATATCCAAACACCCCATAAAAGCAAGATCTAGATTTAAAATCATGTTTGATCATGATGCTGGAGGACTTCAAAGCCATGAAGAACTCCCTTACAAATAAGGAAACATAAATAAACAAGTAAAGCCTATAGGAGGATCACAAAAATCCCTGAAAAATTCCAGGAAAACACAGTCAAACAGTTGAAGGAATTAAAAATGAAATAGAAGCAATGAAGAAAGAACACAGGGCAACAACCCTGTGTATAGAAAACCAAAGGAAGACACAAGGAGCCGTAGATACAAGCATCACCAACAGAATACAAGAGATAGAAGAGAGAATCTCAGGAGCAGAAAACTCCATAGAAATCATCGACACAACTGTCAAAGATAACGTAAAATGGAAAAAGCTACTGGTCCAAAACATACAGGAAATCCAGGACTCAATGAGAAAATCAAACCTAAGTATAATAGGTATAGAAGAGAGTGAAGACTCCCAGCTCAAAAGACCAGTAAATATCTTCAAAAAAATCATAGAACAAAACTTCCCTAACCTAAAGAAAGAGATGCCCATAAACATACAAGAAGCCTACAGAACTCCAAGTAGATTTGACCAGAAAAGAAATTCCTCCCGTCACATAATAGTCAAAACAACAAATGCACAAAATAAAGAAAGAATATTAAAAGCAGTAAGGGAAAAAGGTCAAGGAACATATAAAGGTAGACCTATCAGAATCACACCAGACTTCTTGCCAGAGACTATGAAATCCAGAAGATCTTGGACAGATGTCATACAGACCCTAAGAGAACACAAATGCCAGCCCAGGTTACTGTATCCTGCAAAACTCTCAATTAACAAAGATGGAGAAACGAAGATATTCCATGACAAAACCAAATTTACACAATATCTTTCTAAAAATCCAGCGCTACAAAGGATAATAAATGGTAAAGCCCAATACAAGGAGGCAAGCTACACCCTAGACAAAGCAAAAAACTAATCGTCTTGGCAAAAAAACAAAGGGAAGAAAAGCACTCAAACATAATTTCACATCCAAATATGAATATAACAGGAAGCAATAATCACTATTCCTTAATATCTCTCAACATCAATGGTCTCAACTCCTCAATTAAAGACATAGATTAAAAAACTGGATACGCAACGAGGACCCTGCATTCTGCTGCCTACAGGAAACACACCTCGGAGACAAAGACAGACACTACCTCAGAGTGAAATGTTGGAAAACAACTTTCCAAGCAAATGGTCAGAAGAAGAAAGCTGGAGTAGCCATTCTAATATCGAATAAAATTGACTTTCAATTAAAAGTCATCAAAAAAGATAAGTAAGGACACTTCATATTCATCAAAGGAAAAATCCACCAAGATAAACTCTCAATCCTAAATCTCTATGCTCCAAATACAAGGGCAAGTAAATACATAAAAGAAACCTTACTAAAGTTCAAAGCACACATTGTACCTCACACAATAATAGTAGGAGATTTCAACACCCCCTCTCATCAATGGACAGATAATGGAAACAGAAATTAAACAGAGACATAGACAGACTAAGAGAAATCATGAACCAAATGGACTTAACAAATATTTATAGAACATTCTATCCTAAAACAAAAGAATATACATTCTTCTTACCACCTCATGGTACTTTCTCCAAAACTGACCACATAATTGGTCATAAAACAGGCCTCAACAGATACAGAAAGATAGAAATAATCCCACACGTCCTATCAGACCACCACGGGCTAAAGCTGGTCTTCAATAACAATAAGGGAAGAACCCCCACATATACATGGAAGTTGAACAATGCTCAACTCAATGATAACCTGGTCAAGGAAGAAATGAAGAAAGAAATTTAAGACTTCATAGAATTTAATGAAAATGAAGGCACAACATACCCAAACTTATGGGACACAATGAAAGTTGTGCTCAGAGGAAAACTCATAGCTCTGAGTGCCTGCAGAAAGAAACAGGAGAGAGAATATGTCAGCAGCTTGACAGCATACCTAAAAGCTCTAGAACAAAAAGAAGCAAATATACCCAGGAGGAGCAGAAGGGAGGAAATAATGAAACTCAGAGCTGAAATCAACCAAGTAGAAACAAAAAGGACCATAGAAAGAGTCAACAGAACCAAAAGTTGGCTCTTTGAGAAAATCAACAAGATAGATAAACCCTTAGCCAGACTAACCAGAGGTCACAGAGAGTGTGTCCAAATTAACAAAATTAGAAATGAAAAGGGAGACATAACTACAAAATCAGAGGAAATTCAAAAAATCATCAGACCCTACTACAAAAGCCTATATTCAAGAAAACTTGAAAATCTGCAAGGAAATGGACAATTTCCTAGACATATATCAGGTAGCAAAGTTAAATCAGGAATAGATAAACCATTGAATCAACCCCAATAACTCCTAATGAAATAGAAGCCGTCATTAAAGGTCTCCAAACCAAAAAGAGCCCAGGTCCAGACAGGTTTAGTGCAGAATTCTATCAGACCTCATACCAAAACTATCCAAACTATTTCACAAAATTGAAAGGGATGGAGCACTACCGAAGGAATCCTTATTATATGGAAAACCATCAAAGTGATCCATTATATAAACAAAGTGAAAGAACAAAACCACACGATCATTTCATTAGATGCTGAGAAAGCATTTGACAAAATTCAACCCCTTCATGATAAAAGTACTGGAAAGAATAGGAATTCAAGGCCCATACCTAAACATAGTAAAAGCCATATACAGCAAACCAGTTGCTAACATTAAACTAAATGTAGAGAAACTTGAAGCAATCCCACTAAAATCAGGGACTAGACAAGGCTGCCCACTCTCTCCCTTCTTATTCAATATAGGTCTTTAAGTTCTACCCAGAGCAGTCACACAACAAAAGGAGATCAAGGGGATATAGATTGAAAAAGAAGAAGTCAAAATATCACTATTTGCAGATGATATGATAGTATATTTAAGTGATCCCAAAAGTTCCACCAGAGAACTACTAAAGCTGATAAACATCTTCAGCAAAATGGCTGGGTATAAAATTAACTCAAATAAAACTGTAGCCTTCCTCTACACAAAAGAGAAACAAGCTGTGAAAGAAATTAGGGAAACGACACCCTTCATAATAGTCCCAAATAATATGAAGTACCTCGGTGTAAGTTTAACCAAGCAAGTAAAAATCTGTACAATAAGAACCTCAAGCCTCTGAAGAAAGTAATTGAAGAACAGCTCAGAAGATGTAAAGATCTCCCATGCTCATGGATTGGCAGGATTATTATAGTAAATATGGCCATTTCACCAAAAGCGATCTACAGATTCAATGCAATCCCCATCAAAATACCAATCCAATTCTTCAAAGAGTTAGACAGAACAATTTGCAAATTCATCTGAAATAACAAAGAACCCAGGCTACCCTAAACTATCCTCAACAATAAAGGACTTTCTGGAATCACTATCCCTGAACTCAAGCAGTATTACAGAGCAATAGTGATAAAAACTGCATGTATTGGTACAGAGACAGAGAGATAGATGAGTGGAATAGAATTGAAGACCCAGAAATGAACCCACACACCTATGGTCACTTGATTTTTGACAAAGGAGCCAAAACCATCCAATGGAAAAAAGATAGCATTTTCAGCAAATTGTGCTGGTTCAACTGGAGGTCACCATGTAGCAGAAAGGAGATTGATCCATGCTTATCACCCTTTACAAAGCTTAAGTCCAAGTGGATCAAGGACCTCCACATCAAACCAGATACACTCAAACTAATAGAAGAAAAAGTGGGGAAGCATCTTGAACACATGGGCACTGGAGAAAATTTCCTGAACAAAACAGCAATGGCTTATGCTTTAAGATCAAGAATCGACAAATGGGATCTCATAAAACTGCAAAGCTTTTGTAAGGCAAAGGACACTGTTGTTAGCACAAAGCAACAACCAACAGATTGGGAAAAGATCTTTACCAATCCTACAACAGATAGAGGCCTTATATCCAAAATATACAAAGAACTCAAGAAGTTAGACTGCATGGAGACAAATAACCCTATTAAAAATGAGGTTCAGAGCCCAGTTGAAGCAATCAGAGAAAGGGCTGGAAGAGCTTGAAGGGGCCCCATATGTACAACAATGCCAAGCAACCAGAGCTTCCAGGGACTAAGCCACTACCTAAAGACTATACATGGACTGACCCTGGACTCTGACCTCATAGGTAGCAATGAATAGCCTAAGTAAGAGCACCAGTGTAAAGAAGCCCTTGGTCCTGCCAAGTGAACCCCAGTGAACGTGATTGTTGGGGAGGGCAGAATGTGGGGGGAGATGGGGAGGAACACCATAGTGAAGGGGAGGGAGAGGTTAGGGGAATGTTGGGTCAGAAACCGGGAAAGGGAATAACAATCAAAATGTAAATAAGAAATACTCAAATTAATAAAGATAAAAAAAGAAAAAACGTGTAACGCTTAGGTATTATGAAATACATAAGTAAAATGTTTGTGTTTTAGCCTATGTCAGCCCTACTCTCTCTCTCTCTCTCTCTCTCTCTCTCTCTCTCTCTCTCTCTCTCTGTTTCTCTCTGTCTGTGTGTTTTTTGTGTATGTATTTTAAGTTTGAAGTTTTTCTGTTATTAATCTCTAAAAGCACAGGATAATTTCTTCTAGGAAAGCTATTATTTCTTGAGGTCATCCCTGCAGGTGTCATAAAGGGAAAAATAAATGTGAAGATAAGAGTGAGAATGTGGTGCTGATTGCCTTGTCAACCTGGAGTGGACTTTGAGGAGTCTGAGAATAGACTGTTCATTGTAGGTATATTTCAACATAATAAGAGAAATAAGAGAATTTGGGAAGGGTCTGTGGGCAGCACCAATTTGCATAATCATTCTAAATCCCCTTGCACAGTAAAACTTCAGGTGCGGCCATATAGGAACTCTTTAGAGCTCTTTATGAATAAACTCATGTACTCTATTCTAATAAGTATTATTGGATTTACCAACATATTCCAGATCCTTCCTACCTTACAATTCAATTGTATACACACATTTTTTCTCTTTGAAAAATAAAAATATAAAATTAAGAAAAAAAAAAACTAATTAAAGGGGGATTTAAAATAAACATACACAAAACAATAGAGCCATCAAAAACAAGACACACACGCACACACCACACACACACACACACACACACACACACACACACACACACACACACACACACACACCCTGGACTCAATAAAACCACAGTTGTGTAGCCACCATATGTAGACAACAGGTAAGTGACACAAAGAGAGCTGAACATGTTAGTAGAAGAAATGTCAGCAGAAATAATATTGAGTTCATTTTTGGTTGCCTTTTCACTGTTAAGCATGTCTTCCATGATAAATTGTGCTTAATATCTCCTGCAAGGCTCCACTGGAGAAAACTAATTATTCCTTTCCTTCAGAATGTGAATTACTGGACTTTGTGGTTATGGGTGAGAGCCTGTGTTCATTTCTTTCTCCCAACTTTGTGACTTTATCTGAGTTCACTTGCTTTAGGCTTTGGCCTTTCCTCACAGTGCCTGTGAGTTTATATATGTATTATTCCAATTGTGTCTGGAAGATACTCTTTCCTTAGTTAGAGTCATCTACCCCCTCTGGCTATCATAATCTGCTAAGTTTTAAAACCACTTTTAGAAATAAATATTACTTATTGAGTAGTATGGGGAACAATAGCAATGGAATTAACTCATTCTGGTTTAAACTCTCTCTGACTAAAGGAACTTTTCCTGTGCCTCACACTGATATGTCCAATTAAAAACTCACGAATTCTGTGAAAGTAATGTTTACTTAGGCAACTAACTCATAAGTTCAAAAAAACAAAAATCCAGATAAGATCACAAAAGTCAGGAGAAAAAAATGGACACAGGCTCTCACCCATAACCACAAAGTCCAGTAATTCCCACTCCCAAGGAAAGGAATAGTTTTCTATGTGTTCTCTACTCAGTTTTCTGCGGACATATTTCTCACAGAACCTTTAACACGACAAGCTACCAATAAGACAATGCAAAATTAACTACAAACCTCATATAAATATCACCAGTTTTCATACACTTTCCTTAAATTTATTATTTTTGATAAAAAACTTATCATAAGGTCCATAAGCCAACATCATAATTTAAACACAAAATTATTCTGAGACAAAAACATTCTCACATGTATGTACTAGATAACTATGAACTGTTCCTCGATTTTAAAAATAAAATTGTAATTTTTGTTTTTCTTTACTACATTATGCACTTTCCTTTATGTTGAGCATTCCTGTTTTGGTTTGCACTGCAACATGAAGCCCATATTCCATATAGCATTATTTATTTATTTATTTATTTACTAACATTATAATATCCTAGATATTACCAATGCCCTTTTGTTTTGTTTTCTTAAGTCTTATTTTATTTTTTAATTTTTTATTAGATATATTTCTTTACCTACATTTCAAATGGTATTCCCTTTCCCAGTTTCCTGTCCATAAGCCTTCATCCCCATCCCCATTCTCCATACTGGTGTTCCCCTTCCACCTCCCTTATCACTCCCCCTCAACACTCTCCTGCACTGGGGTTCCAACTTTGGCAGGGCCAAGGGCTTCTGCTTCCACTGGTGCCCCAACAAGTCTATTCTCTGCTATATATGCAGTTGGAGCCTTGGGTCAGTCCATGTATAGTCTTTTGGTAGTGGTTTAGTCCCTGGAAGCTCTCGGTTGGTTGTCATGGTTGTTCTTATGTGGTTGCAGGTCCCTTCAGCTCTTTCAACCCTTGCTCTAATTCCCCTAAACGGGATCCTGTTCTCAGTTCAGTGATTTGTTGCTAGCAATGACCTCTGTATTTGACGTGCTCTGGATGTGTTTTTCAGGAAAGATCTATATCCGGTCCCTTTCAGCATGCACTATTTAGCTTCATTAATCTTATCTAGTTTTGGTGGCTGTATATATATATGGGCCACATGTGGGGCAGGCTCTGAATGGCTGTTCCTTCAGTAGCTGCTCTAAACTTTGCTTTCATATCTCCTCCTATGGATATCTTTTTCCCCTTTCAAGAAGTAGTGGAAGTAACCACATGAGCTTCCTATGGCCCGTGGATTGCATCTTGGGTAATTCGAGCCTTTGGGCTAATATCCGCTTATCCATAAGTGCATAACAAGAGTGTTTTTCTGTGACTGGGTTACCTCACTTGTCAATGTCTAGTGCGTCTGGGGCCCTTGGTACGGATATACACAACCAGGACACAGGGGGTGCAGAGCAAAGCCAGAAGCAACTGCACACAGTTGCAAGCTTTATTGATCCTTATATAGATATGAATATTCATTACTACAATTTCCATTTTGGCAAGATACTATAAGATCATTATTTCCACGATACCAGGAACAACTGAGGCAAGACTTATCAAAGAAACATGACTAAACAAATGTTTCTTCTTAAAATATTCACATTCCAAATCACCCCTCTTCTTATTATCAAAATATACTCACCATTACCAAAAGAGTGTGAGAACTGCTTCCACAGAAACAGGACACAGCAGAACATAGTTTAAGGCCAAGTGAGAAAAACATTTTCTTCTCAAGGGCGGCATTCCAGCCCCTACTTGGACCTGTCACCAGTCCTTACTTGACCCTTCCTGGGAGCTGCATCTCTATGGCTTAACACTCACTCAGCATGATATTTTCTAGTTCATTCCATTTGCCTATGAATTTCATGAAATCATTATTTTTGATAACTGAGTAGTACTCCATTGTGTAGATGTACCACATTCTTTGAATCCATTCCTCTGTTGAAGGGTATCTGGGTGCTTTCCAGGTTCTGGCTTTTATAAATAAGGCTGCTATGAAAATAGTGGAGCCTGTGCCTTTGTTATATGTTGGAGCATCATTTGGGTATATGCCCAGGAGACATATAGCTGGGCCCTCAGTTAGTGCAATGTCCAATTTTGTGAGGAATCTCCAGACTGATTTCCAGAGTGGTGGTACCAGTTTGCAATCCCACCAACAATGGAGGAGTGTTCCTCTTTCTCCACATCATTGCCAGCATTTGCTGTCACCTGAGTTTTTATCTTAGCTATTCTGACTGGTATGAGGTGAAATCTCAGGGTTGTTTCAATTTACATTTCTCTCATGACTAAGGATGTTGAACATTTCTTTAGGTGTTTTTTGGCCATTAGGTATTCTTCAGCTGAGAATGTATTGTTTAGCTCTGAGCCCCATTTTTAATGGGGTTATTTGGTTCTCTGGAGTCTAACTTTTTGAATTCTTTGTATATTTTGGATATTAGCTCTCTATCAGTTGTAGGATTGGTAAAGAACTTTTCCCAATCTGTTGTTTGCCGTTTTGTCCTTATGACAGTGTCTTTTGCCCTACAGAAGCTTACCAATGCCTTTTAAATGTGAGTTAAAATTTATGTCACACAAACTTATCATTTCCCCACACCATTTCATGTTTGAAACATTTGCCTCATCTATCTGTCCTCTCTGACATTATTTGATCTCTATTTTACTATAACATCCTTGTAAACTCCTCATGCTCTAATGGCCTAATTCTAGTCCCTCAACTTCTACAATTAAATACATTAAAAATATTTGAATCTTGCAATGCATGTGAGTGAGAACATGAAGCATTTGCATTATGGACATGTGTGACCTAGTCAGCATGTTTTTCCAGTTGTATGCAGACACTTACAGATTATTCATGTTGTTATCATATATATCCATAAATTTCCATTATAGATTCATATTTTATGTTTTACCACAGAGTTATTTTCCTTTTTCTATATGTACAACTTGTCATTTTATTTATGCTTTGTTGGGAATCTAGAATGAATTCTTCCTCTACATGCTGTGAATGTGCATGGATAACATGTTGTGAATAAACATAGACGTCCAAAAGTCTGTAATAAGAAGTAGCATCATTGGAGTACATGATTCAGAGGGTTACTGCTGGAAGTTGCATAATTTTATTTATTATATTTTGGTGACTTTTCATAGAAAAGACTTCATTCCTAGTAAGTGTGGTCCAAAGCCCATGTTTAGAGATGACGTATGCCTTGTTAGACCTCAGTTTTATTGCTAATATTCATTTCTTCAAACTGCAATTTAAATATTTATGTTTAAACACAGTAGACCACCTGAACCTTGACCGCAGACTAGCTTTCTGTATGACAGTGTGTAGCAAGACTTATGCAGCATTTATGACTGGTCCAAAGTAGTAAGAAGCGATTGGCTACAGACCAGTTAATGTAGGTTTCCTCATCAAAATTAAGCATCAGAGAAAACAGGAAAGGAAGTAATGTAAAATAAAAGAAGAGAATGAGAATAATTTTATCTCAGTGATTGACTTGTTATTGCCCACATGACCTCAATGGACTATGTTATGAGCACTGCACACACACACACACACACACACACACACACACACAAATCGTATCAGTGAAAATTATCACCACGAGAGACCTCAAATTAATGAGCAGAGGTGAGGACATATGCACCAACGTGTTAACAATATCTCTTAGAATAGAATTGGCTGGAATTTAGTCCTCTGAGTCTAACACACATCTTCAGCAGAATGATATAACAATTAAAACATTACTTGTAGATGAGGAGAATTTATGTGGGCCCTACATTTGGCAATCTTTTGGCATTTGATGACTGATGTGCCAAATATCTTGAACTTTGGGGAGAGGTTTCAGGGGTTCACTATTTTGCCGTGATATTTTCATTCTATAGTAATTAAGAAAACTCACTTTGTATTAGTTAAGAAAAGCAGCTTCTGTCAGGATGTTGGGAAGACTTTTGGAGGTCTCAAAGGGAGACTTCAGGTAGCTATTTGCTATATATAGTAGTGAGTCTTGAAATTGAAGTTTGATTATAGCATAATTTATATATCATAAAATTTCAAAGAATAAAATCTTGTGAAGTTTAGAAATAACAAATTTAAATATGTAAGAATTTTCATACAGGTGCACTTTGTATACTGTGTATACTTTTCCTGTAACATTTTGTCCTCTCATTTTCCCTTTGTTCTATTAGAGAATTTCAGTGAGACATTATCATATATTTGCATACATAGATATACATAAGTGTGAAATACATAAGACCTACTAATAAAGTCTCATTATTGTTTATGATTTTGAGATTGTCTTAATTAATATAGTTATCTCTAATTGCATCCATTTTCCCAAAAGTAATGGACTTTTCTTATTCCTTTTTGAAAAAATACACACACACACACACACACACACACATATATATATATATATATGATTTAGTAATAAAATCCTTTGTTGACACATTTATGGATTATATCCATAATTTAGTTATTGGTGATGAATGCTGTAATCATTATTATCTAAATACATTGGTCAATTGATCAAGTCTCTTAGTCTACAACCTAGTGGAAAGGCAAGTATTAATTGCTAATATCTGAAAGAATCTCTAAAATCTCAAACATTAGCCATTTATGGAAATTTCCACCCTTTCATCCTACTCTTCCTCTTTCTCCTCCTCCTCATGGTCATAACCACCATCTGTAGATGTATCTGATGCCACTGTGTCAAAGAGGAGCATCCACAGGCCAGAAATCTGCTGAGATCTTATTTTCTCATGGTAAATGCACAGCAATTCAACATGGCTCAGAGAATGTATATGGGATGCATTTGTTGAGAGAGGATTAGGACTTGGACCTGAGAATCTTGCTGCCTGACCATTATGCCATTTAAATCCCTACTCTCCAATTTGTGTCCACCTGGACTAGGTACTTTTGTAAAAAGTACCCTGCTCAGGAATATGCAAATTCATTGAATCTATGGCAGTAAATACAGCAATGTCCATACCCTGAAAATAAATGGTCAGTGTCCCCTCCACAGTACCTGAGCATACTTATTTTAAAATGGAATGGAGTTGAATCTTTCTCTTGGAACTGCAGGTAAGGCTTACAGAGTTCCAAATCTGAAAATAGAAAGGACCTGGTGACAATGCCCATCCTCTGACTGTCTCTCAGGGTTTTCCTCCCAATTCAGCTTCGGCAGTGTGGATTTGATCTTAGGGCCTGGGGCTTCAAGTGAAGTTGTGCTCTAAAACTCTTTCTTTTAGCCAGGAGGCAGTTTACATGAAGCTGCTGTATAGCTGGGTGAAACAGAGACCTGGACAAGGCATGGAATGGATTAGTTATATTAATCTTTACAATGATGATACTGACTATAAACAGAAGTTCAAAGGAAAGGTCACATTGACTACAGATAGATCCTTCAAAACAGCTTACGTGGAACTCAGCAGTCTGGTATCTTTAGACTCTGTGGTCTATTACTGTGTAAGACACAGTGTTGCAACCACATCCTGAGAGTCAGAAACCCTGGAGGAAAAGGAAAGTGCACTGGGATTGAGGAAATGGAGATTATTTTGAAGAGATGCAGGAATTGGTTATTGTAAGTGCCCCATGTTTGTCTCTTCCTCAATATTATATGGTATTTGTCAAATTTTCAACCTTATGTGTCCATGTGGGATGAAACAGGAGTGAAGATCCAAGGGACAACAGAATGAATGGAAATATAAAACCTTAGGAGGTAGGCAAACCCACTAGAATTTAGAAGGGACATAGGAAGAAAGAGACTCTCATCACTCAAAGTGAGTGACCTTATATTAAATGTCCAACAGTGGGTAGAGGGAACATATAAAATCCATCTCCACTATAAAACAGGGTATCAAGTAGAGGGATGGGATTGCCATTCCACAGTCAAAATCTCTGACACAGATCTTTTTCTGTCTAAAAGAACTGCAGGAAAAATGGAGAAGATACTGAGGGAAAGGAAGTCTACTGATGACCCCATATTTGGACCCATCTCAATAGGAGGCTCCAAGACCTGACATTAGTACTGATGCTATGATATACTTACAGATAGAAGCTTAACATGATTGCATTCTGAGAAGCCCATTAGCCTCTGACTCAGATAAAAGCACATACATGCGACCTACCAATGTTCTGAAGACAGGGACACTGATGGTTGAATTAGTGAAAGGCTGGAAGAAATTGAGGAAGAAGGCAATCCCATAGGAAGTCCAGTAGTCTCAACTAACCTGGACCCTCAATATGTCTCAGACACTGCACCCCCAACTAGGCAGGATATATTAGCTAGTTTAAGGCACCCAGCACTTAAAGAACAGAGGAATCCCTGGTCTGGCCTCAATGAGAGAAGACAAAAACTAAATCTTGAGACTTGGGACCCCAGGGAATGGAAGGATTTGAGGGATGTGTGGGGGGTGAATGTTTGGTTCGTGGGACATCCTCTTGGAGATGTTGGAGGAGGAATTGGATGAGGAACTGTCAGAGGGCTGAAAAGTTGGGGACTAAAATGATTAAAGCTGATAAAAATTACAGCTGTGAATAAAGTGATGTTAATTGTGCTTACTGTGGTATACTGTATCTTGATCTTCTGTTCACTAGTTCCCACTTCTATTGGCATTCTTAATCTTGTAAAACAATAAAAACAATGCTGTGATAATTCATAGTGATAAAAATATTTCTGAATTCCAAGAGACAGAAGCTTTGCTTGTAGTTGCTTTGAACAAAGTAATATGAATTTTAACATTAAAATCCATATAAATAACATTTGATCAAATAAAACTTGTCTCATAATCTTAAGTGTCTGTCTTAGTCAGGGATTCTGTTCCTGCACAAAACATCATGACCAAGAAGAAAGTTGTGGAGGAAAAGCATTACTCAGCTTACACTTTCCACATTGTTGTTCATCACCAAAGAAAGTCAGGACTGGAACTCAAGCAGGTCAGGAAGTAGGAGCTGACACAGAGGCCATGGAGGGATGTTATTTACTGACTTGCTACCCCTGACTTTCTCAGCTTGCTGTCTTATAGGAATCACAACTACCAGCCCAGGGACAGCACCACCCACAATGGGCTGGGTGCACACCCCCCCCCAATCACTAGTCACGAAAACGCATTAAATCTGGGTCTCATGGCAGCATCTTGCCACTGAGGCTCCTATCTCTCTGATAACTTCAGTTTGTGTCAAGGTGACACACAAAACCAGCCAGTATACTTACTTTTATGCGCATTGTAAACTGTGTCTATGTTGTTCGGCAGAAATTTCAGTCTTTTTGAATGTAGTGTATGCATATCAGAATATACAGTCATATAAATATAATTACTGTGGGTTGGACATCATTCCAGAACTCAGTAATCAACTCAATGTGTGTGTACATGTTAATGAGGCGGGTTCTGAGATTGTGCATAAATCTTTCATCCATAATTCCTTGTTTCTCAGTGTCAGCATGCTGAATCAGCATCATCTGTCACAGTCTCCCACTGGATAATTGGAGGTCACTCTTGCTCTATAGAGTACTTGCTTTTGGATAAATGGCTGACTATCAACCAGCCCATTGTCACCTTTGGAACACAGCAATTTCATATTTGCTGTAGTAAGATATTTCTGTAGCCAGAACATTAATTTTGCATGTTCTTGTAGGAGAGAATTTTCCCCTTAATATATGAATTCCATGTGCTTAATATGAATGAAATATCATAAGATTAATACATTGCATCAGGTAGGAATCGCTTTGGTCAAGTTTGTGTTAGACATCATTCAAACTTATTTTCTAAAATTTATTTTGAAAGTCTAATATGGCAAATCTTCCACTGTGTTCATGTACTGTGGGGATCAGTGTGCCTGTTTCACTTGAAGCTGGAAATGGATCGCTTTGAATATCCAACTTTGTCACTCTCAAGCCTATACACAAAGGTCTATGTATCCTATTTGCGATACCTTGTCTATCATTTTATTGATGCCATCTTGGTATTAGTTGAAACTGGAAATGATCTAGAAGTCATCATTGGAAAAGTTATGCCAAAAAGTAGTACTAAACTGAATGTTACCATATATATGATGAGGACATGGTGCTCACTTATATCGTCCTGTGCTTGCTGCTTCAGTCTCTTCATTCACATGACCTTTGCTCAGTTGATTTAGATGGTCTTGTTCTCCTGGTGGACTCCTTTCCCTCTGGCTATTACATGCTTTCAGCTACATCTTCTGTGAATTACCCTGTGCTCCAAAGAATGAGATTTGATGGAGGGATTTCCATTTAGAGTTGTGTGGTCCAATGTCTCTCTTTCTGCATAAAGTCTAACATGGGCTTCAGTATTTGTTATGACTTAGTTTGATGAAATTCCTCATTGTATAAACAAATGTATCTGACTTTTGTCCTTTCTCCTGGTACATTTTCCTAATCTCAATATGTTTGTCCCACTTTCATGTGATGGTTTTACATTATATTTATTTCTCTAAGTATTGTTTCATATTTTTGCAGACTGTTTCCTTCTTTTTTAATGGATATATTTCTTTATGTATATTTCAAATGTTATTCCCTTTCCAGTTTTCCTGTGCATAAGCCCCTTCTTTTAACCCCCTCCCCCATATGTTGTAGTTGGTTTGAACGAAATAATATGAATTTAAACATCAAAATCTATGTAAATAACATTTGATTAAATAAAACTTGCCTCATAATCTTAACTGTCTGACTTAGTCAGGAATTCTGTTCCTGCACAAAACATCATGACCAAGAAGAAAGTTGTGGAGGAAAAGCATTACTCAGCTTACACTTTCCACATTCTTGTTCATCACAAAGAACATCAGGACTGGAACTCAAGCAGGTCAGGAAGCAGGAGCAGACATAGAGGACATGAAGGGATGTTATTTACTGTCTTGTTAACCCTGGCTTGCTCAGCTTGCTGTCTTATAGAACCCAAGAACTGAGGCTCCTATCTCTCAGATAACTTCAGCTTGTGTTAAGTTGACACACAAAACCAGCCAGTATACTTACCTTTATATGTGTTGTGAAATGCGTGTATGTTGTCCATGAAATTTCCAGTTTCTTAGAATGCAATATATGTATACCAGAATATACAGTTATATAAGTATAATTACTGTAGTGTGGATATCATTTCACAGAACTCAGTGAACAACTCAATGTGTGTACATGTTAATGAGGCAGGTTCTGGGATTGTACATAAATCTTTCATCCCATAATTCCTTGTTTCTCAGTGTCAGCATGCTGATTCAGCATCATCTCTCACGGTAGCCCACTGGATAATTGGAGGTCACTCTTGTTCTATAGAGAACTTGCTTGTGGATAAATGGGTGATTATCAACAAGCCCATCTTCACCTTTGGAACATGGTAATCTCAAGTTTGGTGTTGTAAGATTTCTCTGCAGCCAGAGCATTAATTTTGCATGTTCTTGTAGCAGAGAATTTTCCCCTTAATATATGAATTCCATGTGTTTAATATGGATGAAATATCATATTGTTAATACATTGCATCAGGTAGGAATCTCTTTGGTCAAGTTTGTGTTAGACATCATTCAAACCTACTTTGCAAAAATTATCTTGAAAGTCTCATTCAGCAAATTTTTCCACAGTGTTTATGTACTGTGGGCACCAGTGTGAGTGTTTCACTTGAAGCTGGCAATGGATCTCTCTCAATATCCACTGTTGTCATTCTCAAGCCTATACACAAAGGTCTATGCATCCTATTAGAGACACCTTCTCTATCATTTTTATTGACACCATATTGGTATTATCTGAAACTGGAAATAACCTAGAAGTCATGAATGGAAAAACTGTGTAAAAATAATGTAGTACTAAACTGAAAGTTACCATATGTATGTTAAGGACTTGGTGCTCACTTATATTAGTCTTGTGCTTGCTGCTTCAGTTTCTTCACATGACCTTTCCTCAGTTGATTTAGATGGTCTTGTTCTCCTGGTGTCTTCCTTCCCCTCTGGCTATTACATACTTTCAGCTACATCTTCTGTGAATTACCCTGTGCTCCAAAGAGTGGGAATTGATGGATAGATTTCCATCTAGAGTTGTGTGCTCCAATGTCTCTCTTTCTGCATAAAGTCTAACATGGGCTTCAGTATTTGTTATGATTTAGTTTGATAAAATTCCTCATTGTATATGCAAATGGATCTGATTCTTGTCCTTTCTTCTGGTACTTTTTCCTAATTTCAATGTTTTGTCCCACTTTCATGTGATGGTTTTACATTTTATTTATTTCTCTAAGTATTGTTTCATATTTTTGCAGACTTTTTTCTTTAATTGGATATATTTATTTCTATTTCATATTCCCTTTCCCGTTTTCCTCTCCATAAGACCCTTCTTTCCACCCCATCCCCCATAAGTGTATTTCCCCCATCAACCCCTCCCCCTCACACCCCTGAAATTTCCCTGTACTGGGGTTTCAACCTTGGCAGGACCAAGGGCTTCTCCTTCCACTGGTGCCCCAACAAGGCTATTCTTTGCTATATATGTAGATGGAGCACTGGGTCAGTCCATGTATAGTCTTTGTGTGAGGGTTCGGTCCTAAACTCTGGTTGCTTGGCATTGTTGTTCTTTTTGGGGTTGCAAGCCCCTTCAAAAGCTTTTCAATCCTTCAAAAATTGCTGGTACATCTACGTGGAGTACTACTCAACAATCTAAAACAATGACTTCAAAAATTCATGGAACCGCAAATGAAATGATCTAGAAAATAATAATTCTTAGTGGGCAATCCAACCACAGAAAAAAAACACATTTTATGCAATCATTGATAAGTGGATATTAGCCCAAAGGCTTGAAATACCCAACATGCAATCCACAAACCAAAGGAAGCTCAAGAAGAAGGATGACTAAACATGTGGCTGCTTTTACTCCTTCATAAAAGGGGGTGAAAATATCCATAGAATGGAGAGTTATGAAACATGTTGGGTCCACATGATATTTGAAGTTAAGACCTGGAAGTAGTAGAGGGTGGGGAAACTCTCATCAGCATGTATTGTATAAAAATGATCATCTATTTTATTAAGAGGGGTAGAAGAAAAATACATTATTAAACAGGACCTTACACAACTATTAAAATGTATCAGTTTATGGAATTTGCTGGTAAGTGGTTTCAACTACAGAAAAAGCCTCAACCAATGTAGAGAACCACCTAAAAGACAAGCATGTATATATTTGCTTAAATGTGGGGGTTAGTTGTTATGTATTCCATAGGCAGGTTACAATCCTTATGAGTACAGAGATGAGATTTACTGGAAGAATCTACTAGAGGGGGTGGATATCCTTAGGTATCAGAAATAGAATATAAATGGATGGATTAAAACGGGAGTCCAGAGAGCTGAAGGTAAAGGAAGAAATATGGAGAGACAAATGGAAATCTAAGGTCCATTTGAGGGGTTGCATGCAATTCTAATTCAGGAGAAGTTGCTTAAAATATATATGCCTATGGATGAAATCTAAATGGAATCATCTAATAGTAGAAGAGACAAAGTCCCAACTAGACACCTCTCTCCACCAAATAAAAATTCTGGTTCTTGGAATGGGTCACAGACAATCAATGTGTTAGACAATGGACCACAATTCATCTCCAAAATCATTCAGTCAGCTTCCAAAGCTGTTAGTTTCTTTCCACAAGCTGAGTGCATGTTGATTTTCCTGAAGACAACATCTACAATATTTGAACGGGGGAAGTTGAGCTGCAATCTACTAGGAGTTTTCACTACTCCTGACTAGAATACATGGTAATGGAAGGCATCTGTACACTGCCAAAGTAGGAAGATAAACAACAATCCAGCTACAACCTGATTTCCAATATGATTTCCCTGTAAGTTATGCTGTTGCAATAGTAGCACAGACCTTGAGGTTTGCACAACCCATAACTGACTGGGTTTTAGGCTCACACTATTGCATGGAAATTATCACTGATGCTGATTTGTTGGCCAAGAAGCTAATACAAAATAGGCCAAAGTTAACCAAGAACTAGAAGTTCAAACACAAATTCAAATCATAAATTGACTAAGATGTTTACAACACAGATGTTCAATAATCTCAGAAATTTTCTCTGACAGCTGCAGGACAGCAGTGGTGATAGTAAACCCATTCCTGTAGGGTCCCAGGACACTCAAAACAAAGTTCTCACTCAGCAAAAAGAGGTCTTGTTCTCCCCTGTGGGACAAAAGACAGGGAATAAGAGATAAAGACAGGAAGGAAAGGATGAGGGAGAAGGGATAGGGGCAAGGGAGAGTGAGGATTGTTCCCTAAGTGGCACAAAGGAAGAGAACTTCATCTGCATTGGAAAATGGCTGTTTATGAAGGTCATGTGGGATAAACTATGCTAGGTTGAAGGGTTTAGATTTAACTAGACATGTTAGTTAGGATATCCAAGGGGGTGACTGATTCACATTCAATGCTGTCTCCTCTGAACCCCATAACCGTCCCCCCTTCTATTCCTTCCTTTCTTCTCTAGAGCTTGGTGCACAATTGAATATCTTATCAACTCAGTCCATCAAATCTCTGCTGTTTGGGACATCAATTCCCAGTGAGGTCAGGGAAGAAAAGAAAAGGCAGTAAAGGGAATGAATTCAAGAGAGTAGCATATTTGAGGGATGAACCCCATTACTGTTATTGGGGAACCCAATGGAGATAGAGGCTACTCATTTTGCTGGGCACTTGTTCTAGCCATGTAATGTCTTTGGTTGGTGTCTCAGTCCCAGAAAAACACCCTGCAGTTATGGAGTGGTTTCATTGCAAATCTCAAGATTCAGATTTTTATGTGATAGGTCCTTTAAATTTTCCCCAAGCAGAGGTTTTTGTAACTATTCAATTGTTTAATGTAGGCTAATTCCAGAACTTTGTTCTAAGGGTCAGACGTCTTGAACTGTGTCAACGTTTTTGCTATATCAATAACAACAGTTATTATATTATATATATTCTATATAATGTACAATTATTGTGTAACACAAAAGTCTTTTTACTCTGTCTAATATTACATACGTAGGGAGGTATTACCTGTTGAATGTAAAGGTGCCCTACAGGGTGCATGATGAAGACAGGAAAAAGGCTCTTATCTCCCTGTTTTTACCTTTGGAAACCACAAAGCATTAGGCTGGAATGAACTAAGGAGGAATCTGAATTTGAGAGGATATTATACTAGTATCTGCACTCCTTAAAATCGCTGATGCGTAAATCATTATCCTTAGGTAAACTACAGCCATTTATTCCCTAAGATGAGCTCTGTGAACAAGGAAGTTAAAGGGATAAGTTATTTCATAAGCCAGACTGTGCAGCTTTAGTGTGATCCATGACAAAACTACCTGGATGGGAACTCAAGACCAGCAGGGGGAACCATGAGACCAAGAATCCCCATAGACAGAATTGTGAGTAGACGACTCTGTTTCCTCTGTGGTTTCCTACCTTAAGTGTATTAACTGCTCTGTCCTGTTGTGATTGACATGCGATGTCTCCATGCTCAAACCTCATAAAGATTCTTTGTTAAACAGGCCATTGACATATATTTACAAGTTTTTATTTGCTTTTTAAAATTTTTGAAATATTCATATAATATATTTTAGTAACTCAATCCTTCATCCTCAACTTATTCCAGAGCTTTTCTACCTACCAACTCACTCAACTACACCCCTTTTTTTCCTTTTTGAAAAACGAACAAAGGAAGAAAATTAAAATGGAATTAAAAGCAAATACAAGTTAAACAAAGCAACACACACACACACACACACACACACACACACACACACACACACACACACACACACACACAAGTAAAACCACAACTCGGTAACTGTGATATATAGGCAAAACTTAAGTCCCACAAATGGAATTGAAGAGTTCAGATTAAAATGCGTGCACTTCTGGGGCTAGCTCCAGTCACGGCTCCTCGTGGAAGCATTTCAGAGGCAAACCCATTATAAAATAGTAATCTACAAACTTTAGTGTCCCAATTCTAGTATCTCTGCTTCTACAATTTAATATACCATACAAAATATTCAAATCTTTGAACACATGTGAGTGAGAACATGAATCACCTGCTTTATGGACATGGATGAACTATCTGTTCAGTATATTTTTTCCGGTTCCAGGCAGACACTTAACATAATTTGTTTTACAACTGAGTCACTTTCATTTGTCTACATGTATCAATTTTTCACATTTTATTTATGCTTTGTTAAATCTTGGATTATTCCTTCCACTGCTGCCGTTCAGAGGAGCAAGAGTAATGCTGTGGATAAATATGGTTTGTAAATGTCTGTACAATAAGGTGTAGAGTCAATTGAGTATATGCTTTTATCATTAATGCTAGCAGAACAAAATGTTATTGATTTATGTATTGCAGAATTTTACAGGAAAGATATCCCAGGTAAGTGTGGTCAAAAACCTATAATAAAGTTGGTATAGGTTCTAGTAGACCCAATACATTGTTAATAGCGTTATGCTGTCAAGGTGCCTTATAAATATTTATGTTCATACCCATTATATTTTGTGAGCCTTGGATCACAGAGTCTCATATGTGCTGTGTGTAGAAGACTGAGGCAGACACCCATGAGTATTCAGAGTGCTAAGAGTGGAAGAGACTCAGCCAGAGATAAGTAATGACACCAATCCCTCACACAGAAATCAAGGGCTAATCATAAACAGGGAAAGAAACAGATGTATGATACCAAAATGGGGGCCAAAGGAGATCAAATTCTATCTCCAGGGATTCCAATGTTCTTAGTGCACACATGAACTCTCGGTAGCTATATCTTAGCTACACAAACTTACCCAATCAAACCAGGACGCTAGACAAAGGAGACCCTCAAATGAGTGAGCAGGTAAAGATGTCTACTGGCATGCTTAGCAATATCAGGTAAATGCCTTAGATTTGAATAATTTAAGTCACCTCAGAGTTTACTATATCCACCTTTGTGCACATTTCACCCGAACTCACTGCTAGAAGTAAAAATAATATTAAAATTACAACATGGAGGTGGAGGAATCCTTGATGGCCCATAACAGGCTGAATATCTTCTGAAATTTGATGACCTGATAAAAAATATATTTGCTTTTGGGGAAGATTTCTGCTCGTTCACACTTTTACTAGCAATAATCCTATCAATGTATATAGGTAGTACTAATTAAACTCACTGTGTTATTAGATAATGAAACAGAGGAAAAAAGATGCTGGAAAAGGACTTATTGGAAGGCTCCAAGGGAAACTAGACTAGTAGTGGTAGATTGTAGTATGAGTCCTGAGAGTGGTGGTAGATCATAGCATAGTTCATATAAGCTTGAGAAAGTTCAAAGAATAAAAATCCTTATGAAATATAGACATAACAACTTTACTAATGTACAGATTTTTCAAATGTGCACTTTGTACACTGCATATTTCTCATGAAACCTCTTGTCCCTCCTATTTTGCCTTTATTGTACTAGAGAATTTTATTGATACAATATCATGAATTTGCATAAATAGTTGTAAATAACTATGATATTTTTAAGAGCTGCTAATGAGAGTCTCATTTAATGTCTGTGATTTTGATATTGTCTTCATTAATATAGTTATCACTAATTACATTCATTTTTCATAAAGCAATTCTAATTTCTTATTTATTTCTGGGCAAAAGTCTGATTATATATATATATTATATATAATATATATATATATATATATATATATATATACATGTGTGTGTGTGTGTGAGTGTGTGTGTGTGTTTCTGTGTGTACAATTTATAATATATATATTCATGACTTACTGATAAAATAATTTCTTGACATGCCTTTAGCTTATTGCTATAATTTATTGAGAATCCTCCTGCAATAAGCTTTGATAGTTAAGTGATTTTGAAGCACATTTAATTTTAGTCATTGACTTTTGAAACATATAACCTGTTTGAAAAGCAAATATTAGATAGAAACATGAGAAAGTAAACTCTAAAACTATAAAAATTGGATATTCTTGAGGTTGTCCATTATTATAATCATAATCTTCATCATCTTCATTATAATCACAATGATCACAACCATGATCATCACCATCCATATCATCACCACCATCCTCATTATCATCATCATCATCATCATCATCATCATCATCATCATCATCATCATCCTCATCAACACATTTCATCATCACAGAACAATATTGTAAATCAATGTGTTAAAATTTAACAAAGTGGATAAACAGATACAGGCAAAAAAGATACAGGCCAAAAAATTGATTGCGAGTATTGTTCATGGTTCATAGAAAGATGGGATGCACTTCCTCAGAGAGGAATAGGACGGACCTGAGCCCCGCTGCCTGACCCATGTGCCTTTTCAGTCCTTCCCTCTTCAGGTTTTTCTCCAGCTGACTAGGTTTATGTACTGAGTCCCCATCACGAATATGCAAATTATCTGATCTATGGGAGTAAATACAGGGATGCCTACACATTGAAAGCAAACATATGATTAGTCCTCCCTGGAACACAATGGCTATAGCATGTGGAATGGAGCTGGGTCTTTCTCTTCCTCCTGTCAGTAACTGCAGGTAAGGGGCCCATTATTTAGAAATCTGTAATGGAGACAGGGCTCGAGATGCACTGACATCCACTCTGACATTTCCTCCATAGGAGTCCACTCCCAGGTCCAGCTGCAGCAGTTCGAGCTGAGCTGGCAAAGCCTGGCTCTTCAGTGAAG
>NC_046160.1:120725215-120737715 GCF_011064425.1 Rattus rattus | reverse complement strand
AATATAATATAAAACCTTCACATGAAAGTGGGACAAAGAATATTGAGATAAGGGAAAAGTACCAGGAGAAAGGACAATAGTCAGATCCATTTGTTTATACAATGATGAATTTCATCAAACTAAATCATAACAAATACTGAAGCCCATGTTAGACTTTATGCAAAAAAGAGACATTGGAGCACACAATTCTAATGGAAATCCCTCCATCAAAAGCCACTCTCTGGAGCACAGAGAAAATCACAGAAGATGTAGCTAAAAGAGTACAAGACCATCTAAATCAACTGAGCAAAGGTCATGTGAGTGAAAAGACTGAAACAGCAAGTACAGGACAATGTAAGTGAGAACCAAGTCCTTATCATGCATATGGTAACTTTCAGTTTAGTACTACATTTTGCATAATCTTTCCATTGATGAATTCTAGGTCATTTCCAGTTTCAGCTAATATCAATATGGCAACAGTAAAAATAATAGAGCAGGTGTCTCTAATAGGATGCATAGTCCTTTGTGTATATGCTTGAGAGTGACAAAGTTAGATATTCAAAGAGATCCATTTGCAATTTCAAGTGAAACAGGCACACTGATCCCCACAGTACATGAACACAGTGAAAAAATTTGCTGAAAACTTTTGCAAAATAGGTTTGAATGATGTCTAACAAAAACTTGACCAAAGAGATTCCTACCTGATGCAAGGTATTAATCATATGATAGTTCACTCCTATTAAGCACATGGAATTCATATATTAAGGGGAAAATTCTCTCCTATAAGAACATGCAAAATTAATGTTCTGGCTACAGAGATATCTTACTACAGCAAATCTGAAATTACCGTGTTCCAAAGGTGACAATGGGCTGGTTGATAGTCACCCATTTATCCAAAAGCAAGTGCTCTATAGAAGAAGAGTGACTTCCAATTATCCAGTGGGCGACTGTGAGAGATGATACTGAGTCAGCATGCTGACACTGAGAAACAAGGATTTATGGGATGAAAGATTTATGTACAATCTAAGAACCTGCCTCAGTTAACATGTACATGCATAGAGTTGATTACTGAGTTCTGTGAAATGATGTCCAACCTATGGTAATTATACTTATCTGACTGCGTATTCTGAAATACAAACATTATATTCTAACAGACCGAAATTTCTGCTGGACAACATAGACACAGTTTACAACGGATATAAATGTAAGTATACTGGCTGGTTTTGTGTGTCAACTTGACACAAGCTGAAGTTATCAGAGAGATAAGAGACTCAGTGGGCAAGATGCCACCATGAGACCCAGCTGTAAGGCATTTTCTTAACAAGTGATTGGTGGCAGGGGGCACCCATCCCATTGTGGGTGGTGCTGTCCCTGGGCTGATAGTCATGGTTTCTCTAAGACAGCAAGCTGAGCAAGCTAGCGGTAGCATGCCAGTAAATAACATCCCTCCATGGCCTCTGTGTCAGCTCCTACTTCCTGACCTGCTTGAGTTCCAGTCCTGACTTTTTGGTGATGAACAAGAATGTGGAAAGTGTAAGCTGAGTAAAGCTTTTCCTCCCCAACTCTCTTTTTGGTCATGATGTTTTGTGCAGCAACAGAATCCCTGACTAAGACAGTCAGTTAAGGCTATGAGACAAGTTTTATTTGATCAAATGTTATTTGTATGGATTTTAATGTTAAAATTCATATTACTTCTTTCAAAAAAACTACAACCAAAGCTTCAGTCTCTTGGAATTCAGAAATGTTTTTATCACTATGAATTGTTGCAGCATCATTTTTACTGTTTTTTAAGATTAAGAATGACAATGGAAGTGGGAACTAATGAACAAAAGATCAAGATACAGTTTACAACAATAAGCACAATTATCACCACTTTATTCACAGCTGTAATTTTTATTAGCTTTAATCATTTTAGTCCCTAATTTTTCAGCCCTCTGACAGTTCCTCATCCCATTCATCCTCCAACATCTCCAAGAGGATGTCTCACCACAACCAAACCTTCACTACCTACACATCCCTCAAGGCCTCCCCGTTCCCTGGGGTCTCAAGTCTCTCAAGATTTAGTTATGTCTTCTCTCATTGAGGCCAGATCAGGCAGTCATCTGCTCAATAAGTGTTGGATGCCTCAAACTAGCTAATATATGCTGCCTAGTTGGTGGTTCACTGTCTGAGACATATTGAGGGTCCAGGTTAGTTGAGACTACTGGACTTCCTATGGGATTGCCTTCTTCCTCAATTTCTTCCAGCCTTTCACTAATTCAACCATCATGGTCGCTTTCTTCACACCATTGGTAGGGTGCATGTTATCTGCTTCTTTCTGAGTCAGAGGCTGATGGGCCTCTCAGAATGCAGCCATGTTAAGCTTCTATCTGTAAGTATATCATAACATCAGTACTAGTGTTGGGTCTTGGAACCTCCTATCGAGATGGGACCCAATATGGGCTCATCAGTAGATTTTCTTTCCCTCATTATCTTCTCCATTTTTTTCCTGCTGTTCTTTTACACACTACTCACAGAAAGCTCAGTGGTCAAGGTTCAGGTGATCTACTGTGTTTAAACATAAATATTTAAATGGCATTTTGAACAAATGAATATTAGCAATAAAACTGAGGTCTAACAAGGCATACATCATCTCTAAGCATGAGCTTTGGACCACACTTACCTGGGATGAAGTCTTTCCTATGAAAATTCACCAAAATATAATAAATAAAATTATGCAGCTTCCAGCAGTAACCCTCTGAATCATGTACTTCAATCATGCTACTTCTTATTAGAGAGTCTTGGAGGTCTATGCTTATTCACAGCATATTATCCATGCAAATTCACAGCATGTAGAGGAAGAATTCATTCTAGATTCCCAACAAAGCATAAATAAAATGATAAGTTGTACATATCCGTTGTAAAACTTAAATATGAATCTATAATGGAAATTTATGGATAATATATGATAACAACATGAATAATCTGTAATAATCTGTAAGTATCTGCATACAACTGGAAAAATATGCTGACTAGATCACACATGTCCATAATGCAACTTCTTCATGTTCTCACTCATATGCATTGCAAGATGCAAATATTTTAATGTATTTAATTGTGGAAGGTGAGGGACTAGAATTGGGCCATTAGAGCATGAGGAGTTTACAAGGATGTTATAGTAAAATAGAGATCAAATAAAGTCAGAGAGGGCAGATAGAGGAACCAAATGTTTCAAACATGAAATAGTGTAGGGAAATGGAGAAATGATAAATTTGTGTGGCATAAACAAATATAAATCACATTTAGAAGGCATTGGTAAGCTTTTGTAGGGCAAAAAACGCTCTCATAAGGAAAAAATGACCAACAGATTGGGAAAAGATCTTTACCAATCCTACAACTGATAGAAAGCTAATATCCAAAATATACAAAGAATTAAAAAAGATAGACTTCAGAGAACCAAATAACCGCATTAAAAATGGGGTTCAGAGCTAAACGATACATTCCCAAGTGAAGAATATCTAATGGCCAAAAAGCACCTAAGGAAATGTTCAACATCCTTAGTCATGAGGGAAATGCAAATCAAAACAATCCTGAGATTCCACCTACTACCAGTCAGAATGGCTAAGATAAAAACTCAGGTGACAGCAGACGCTGGAGACAATGTGGAGAAAGATGAATATTCCTCCATTTTTGGTGGGATTGCAAGCTGGTACAACCACTCTGGAAATCAGTCTGGAGATTCCTCAGAAAATTGGACATTGAACTACCGGAGGACCCAGCTATACCTTTCCTGGGCATATACCCAAAAGATGCTCCAACATACAACAAAGACACAGGCTCCACTATGTTCATAGCAGCCTTATTTATAAAAGCCAGAAGCTGCAAAGAACCCAGATGCCCTTCAACAGAGGAATGGATTCAAAGAATGTGGTACATCTACACAATGGAGGACTACCCAATTATCAAAGATAATGAGAGATATTAAGGAATAGTAATTAATACTTCCTGTTACATTCATATTTGGATGTGAGGTTATGTTTGTGTGCTTTTCTTCTCTTTGTTTTGTTGCCAAGACGATTAGTTTCTTGCTTCTTCTAGGGTGTAGCTTGCCTCCTTATGTTGGGCTTTACCATTTATTATCCTTTGTAGCCCTGGATTTGTAGAAAGATATTGTGTAAATTTGGTTTTGTCATGGAATATCTTGATTTCTCCATCTATGTTAATTGAGAGTTTTGCAGGATACAGTAACCTGGGATGGCATTTGTGTTGTCTTAGCGTCTGTATGACGTTTGTCCAGGATCTTCTGCCTTTCATAGTCCCTGGCGAGAAGTCTGTTGTGATTCTGATAGGTCTGCCTTTATATGTTACTTGACCTTTTTCCCTTACTGCTTTTAATATTCTTTAATTTGTGCATTTTGTGTTTTGACTGTTATGTGACAGGAGGAGTTTCTTTTTTGGTCCAATCTATTTGGAGTTCTGTAGGCTTCTTGTATGTTTATGCGCGTCTCTTTCTTTAGGTTAGGGAAGTTTTCTTCTATGATTTTGTTGAAGATATTTACTAGTCCTTTGAGCTGGGAGTCTTCACTCTCTTCTATACCTATTATCCTTAAGTTTGATCTTCTCATTGAGTCCTGGATTTCCTGTATGTTTTGGACCAGTAGCTTTTTCTGCTTTACATTATCTTTGACAGTTGAGTTGATGATTTCTATGGAATCTTCTGCACGTGAGATTCTCTCTTCTATCTCTTGTATTCTGTTAGTGCTGCTTGTATCTACGGCTTCTTGTTTCTTCCTTTGATTTTCTATATCCAGGGTTGTTTCCCTGTGTACTTACTTTATTGCTTCTATTTCCATTTTTAATTCCTTCACCGGTTTGATTGTGTTTTCCTGGAAATCTTTCAGGGATTTTTGTGATTCCTCTCTATAGGCTTCTACTTGTTTATTTATGTTTCCCTGCGTTTCTCTAAGGGAGTTCTTTATGTCTTTCTTGAAGTCCTCCAGCATCATGATCAAATATGATTTTAAATCTAGATCTTGCTTTTCTGGTGTGTTTGGATATCCAGTGTTTGCTTTGGTGGGAGAATTGGGCTCAATGATGCCATGTAGTCTTGGTTTCTCTTGTTTGGCTTCCTGTGCTTTCCTCTTGCCATCAGATTGTCTCTGGTGTTACTTTTTTCTGCTATTTCTGACAGTGGCTAGATCGTCCTATAGGCCTGTGTGTCAGGAGTGCTGTAGACCTGTTTTCCTGTTTTCTTTCAGCCAGTTATGGGAACAGAGTGTTCTGCTTTCGGGCGTGTATTCTTCTCCTGTCTACTGGTCTTCAGCTGTTCTTGTGGGTCTCTGTCCTGAGTCCAGCAGGCAGGTCTCTTGGAGCAGAAAAGATGGTCTTACCTGTGGTCCTGAGGCTCACGTTGCTCGTGGGGGGATGCTTTAGAGCTCTCTGTGAGGGCAGCAACCAGGAGGGCCTGCACCACGTTTTCTAGGAGCCCCTGTGCACCGGGGTCCCAGATGGTGTTAGGTATTTTCCTCTGGAGTCAGAAATATGGGCAGAGTGTAGTCTCTTCTGGCTTCCCAGGCATATCTGCCCCTCTAAAGGTTTAGCTCTCCCTCCCACGGGATTTGGGTGCAGCATTACACATTTTACACGTGCCTCAACTTTAAATCCTGTCAGTCTTGCCTTTTAAATACACTATAAAGATTTAAACAAAGACATGAGACTTTATCAGCATGTTGAAAATTTATACTACAAATATCTGATCAGAAATTTCTCTTTATTAATACATTACAGTTCTTTTTTATAACTTTTTGAAATTAGATTGCTTCATGCAATATATCTGATTACTGGTTTCCATTCCCCAACACCTTCTCAATCTTCTCCCAGATCTACTCTCTTTATAAAATTAGAAAACAAACAGAATCTAAGTATGATAAAAGGGAAAAGCAAAGAAATGGAAATGGGACAAAACAAACAAACAGAAGAAAAATTATCAAACACAAAATATAGGAAACACATGTGCACGGAGAGACACATATTCACAAATATTCTGTAGAACAAAGCTGTGTAAGAGATATATAATGGACTATGAGAGTTGATGCTGTATCTGTATAGGTCCATGTTCTACAGAGGGTAGTGACTAGGTATGAATACTGAGACTGGGAAGGAAGTAAATTTGGGACCAAAAACTTATCTATAATCTCAGAACCTACCTCAATCAACAATTATAGACATGTGTTGTTAAGGAGTTTAATGAAAAGTGGTTTGATAATATTTTGTCTAATGTACAAGAATTATATTTGCATGTCAGTGCATTCTGATGAATATTTCTCACCTTCTAAGAGACTGGAATTTCTGCTGAAAAACATGGCAAGTGATAACAACACACCTGAGGTCACTGAGAATATGAAGGAGTATTTGCTTGCCTATTTTGGTGATTTAGATTTACAAGTCAAATTCATATTATGCACTATTTCCAACAATTACAAATCTTGGTCTCTCAGGATCCAGTGATATTTTTAACATGCATCACCATACTTTTCCCTTTTTATTGTTTTTTTGAATAAGAAACATGCCAATGGAAGTGATAACTGGTGAACTGATCCACAAGTTAGGGTGAATTGTAGGTTTATCCAAATAGCATTACTTTATTCATAGATGTTCATTTAAAAAGAGAGGAGGAGGCAATAAATACACAGTCAAAATTACTATTACTGAGTAGGTGTAAAGATTAGTCTTTTCTGTCATCTCAGTCCCATGGAAGCTTGCTGCTTCTCCAGAGTTTCTGACACATTCAGGCTGTGGTTACAGCACAGTGTCTTGCACAATAATAGACCGCAGAGTCATCAGATGTCAATCTGCTGAGTTCCACGTAGGCTGTGTTGGAGGATGTATCTACAGTCAGTGTGGCCTTGCCCTTAAACTTCTGATTGTAGTCAGTAACACCATTCCAAGGAAGAATATACCCAATCCATTCCAGGCCCTGTCCTGGCCTCTGCTTTACCCACTGCATAGCATAGTCTGTGAAGGTGTAGCCAGAAGCCTTGCAGGAGAGTTTCAATGAAGAACCAGGCTTCACCAGCTCAGTTCCAGACTGCTGCAGCTGGACCTGAGAGTGGACACCTGTGTAGAGAAAGGCAGAGTGGATGTAATTTTCACCTCAGGCCCTGTCTCCTCTTCATATTTGGAAATGGTGAGCCCCTTACCTGCAGTTACTGACAGGAGAAAGAGACAGACACAGCTCCATTCCATGGTAAGAGTCACTGTGTTCAGGGACTATGGAGAGGACACTAATCATAGGTTGTTTTAAGGGTGTGGACATCCCTGTATTTACAATCATAGACTCTGGTAATTTGCATAATAATGTCTGTGAGACTTATTACATAAGAACCTAGTCTACCTGAAGAAGAACTGGAGGGGAAGGAAATAAATGGCACATGAATCAGGAATAGGCTGCTCAGGTACAAGTTCTAATCCTCTCTGAGGAAATGCATCCCATACACTTGCACTCTGAGCAGATTGTGTGGATGTAACTTTACAGACTAAGCTCTCAAAATATATTTGCCATGATACTGTTGCTCCACATTGACACAATGTCATCAGATTGCTCTATGGATGGATTTTTGTGGTGATGATGAAATTGATAGAATACTTCAAAAATGGCTAATTTTTACTGCCTTCTTTCAGATGTATGGAATTAATATCTGCCTACCCAACAAGTTATGTACTTGTTGACTCAAGAGTCAGTAATGACGAAAATTAAATGTACTATGCATATACACATAGAGTAATCACTAGTAAACAGTGAATCTCCAGAAATCTTCCCCCACAAAAGTGAATATAATTTTTCCCATCAGTCATCAAATGTCAAAGGACATTCAGCCCGGTGTGGGGCCTCAAGTTTTCCTCCCCATCCATGTCATAACATTTTGTTTTTTATACCTTACATTATTTTTTGATGATAAGAGGGTACATATGCACCTAAGTGGATACATTAACCAGTGGGTACTCCTTGCCTAATTAAATTCTAAGAGATTTACTTCATATTGGGAAGCTTACCAGAAGATATCTTTACTTGCTAAGCAATTTCAAGATTTCAATATGCTAATTTTCACTGGTGTGTGGTGTGGTGTGGTGTGTGTGTGTGTGTGTGTGTGTGTGTGTGTGTGTGTGTGTGTGTGTGTGTGTGTGTGTGTTGTGTTGGTAAATATATCACCTGAGAGTTTGTTTTTCCGAAGAATAGTTCAGTCCTGAACATAGAATTTCGATAGAATTTCTGGGAAGTTTTCCACAAAAAATCTTCATGGTAATTGTGCATGGAGACATCACATGTCAATCACAGCAGGCCAAATCAGTTAAAATACTTTACTAAGGAAACCACATAGGAAACAGAGTCTCCTCCACACCCTCTTCATCTCTCTATGGGGATTATTGGTCTCATTCCGCCCCCTGCTGGACATGAACTTCCATGCAGGTAGGTTTCTCATGGCTTACACTGAAGCTGTAGTCTGGCTTCAGAAATAATGAAACTCAGCTGAAGGGAGAAATGGATCGAGATTACATGGGGATAATGACTTATACATCCGAGAGTTTACTTTGTGCCAGTATTACTATAGTATCGCTCACAACGCCAGGTACCTCCTTGTTGGCATTTGGATCCAGTTCTTGCAGTTCCCTTTCTAAAAAGGTAATCACAGGAGATGACAGCTTCTTTTCTGTTTCCATGTGGCTACACCTGGGACGGAGAACCTGTGTTAAGTGTGTAAATCACTCACCCTATATTGTATAACACACAAAGTTAAAAGACTTACACAATAACTGTACACAGAACTGAGAATGTTGACATAAAAAACTGAAATGCTGCAACAACTCAGGACCTGGATGACTCTTAGGAGCTGAAACCATTTTAAACATAGCGCTGTGAGGAGCTGTCCTCACATATGTGAGGAGCTGTCCTCACATACTCCATTACAAGATGGCACTGGCATCCACTAGAACGCACCTAGTAAAAAGGGCAATACGCAGGCACCTGGTAACTTCCCTACTCAAAGGGACACATACGCTTTGGTACGTCATCTGGCATAATTGGCAGTGACCAGTCAGAGAGTGACACGTCCTAGGCGAGGATAGTTTCCTATATAAGGGACGGTTATTCCTCACTCGGCGTCTCTGCATTGTAAGCTTATGCTCTCCCTCTCAAGACGCATTAAAGCTTTTCTGCAGTAGGATCCTGTGTGTGCCGCGTCGTTCCTGCTGGCGAGACGTAGCACGGAACATCTGGTGCCGAAAACCCGGGAAAGACCTCGCCATTGTCAGCACCTTCGGAGATCCCTTGGCGACAAGGAGGATTCAGAACTGCAGGCAGGTACGTTCGGAGAGGCAGCCCTCTCTTGGACTTTGGTCTGGGGTTGTCACCACCTTGCGAAGGATTTGTTGAGGCTATGGTATTTGTCCTGGGAGCCACCCTACTCTTTATGTTCTGTTTTCACCGTTTTTGCTGTTAAAAGGACGATCACAGCAGCTGAAGGCGGCGTCTCAGTCTCGTATATAAGTGAGCTTGCGCTGCTCCCTTTACCTTGATTTTTGACTGTTGAGGAGCAAGGACGCGATAAGGCCGACGTAGATAAGCGGCACCGTCCGGGGAGGCGCGTGTAAGACTCCTGTACATAAGAGAGCAGCGTGTCCGTCTCTACCCTTTCACCTCACGCCTTGTCAGACGGATGTAGATAAGCCGCCAGCATTCCTGGCCCATCATGGGATCCTCACAGTCTGTGGTCACGGCCTTGGAAACAGTGTTAAAGCAGAGGGACATCAAAATTGGAGGAAGAACACTTAAAAACTTTGTGAAGGAGGTGGAGAGGGTGGCTCCTTGGTTTGCCTGTTCAGGCTCGTTTACAATTGCCTCATGGAACAAACTTGGAAAGGACCTTGACAGAAAATTGGCGGAAGAGGATCTGCGCCTAGGGACCAAAGCTATATGGAAGCTGGTTAAGAATTGTTTAAAGGATGAAACGTGTAAGGCAGCAGTAGTAGAAGTACAGGCCACTCTCGAGGTAGTCCAGGACAGTATGTCAGAAACCGAGCATAGTGAGAGGTTGGGCGCGCGCAAGAAAAAGGACGTCCTAAGAAAGAAAAAAGGCCCTCCCGGTAAGTCCGCAGACAAGGGAGTGTTGAAATTTTCAGATTCCAGCACTTCCTCCTCTACACATAAACCAGGAGGGGGAGCCAGCCTATACCCTGTGAAAGAGCTAGAAGCGCTGCACCTCGACAATTCGGAAAGCTCCGAAAATAAAAACCTAGACTCAGAGGAGGAGGCCGAGCTAGATGAGGAAGCAGCTAAATATGAGGAGGAAAGATATTACCCCGATGAACGTGGGGAAGTAATAGAAGCCTTCTAGCTGCGTGCCACCAACAGCGCCCTCCATATGAGACACGCTCACGCCGCTTTCTCACTAGTCCCGAGAGGGTGAGAAGAAAGCTGAGTATGACATTTCGGTCTTTGAGACTCGGAGGGAGGACGGGTCCACGCCCTGTTGAATATAATCAGATTAAGGAATTAGCGGAATCAGTTAGAAAGTATGGAGTCACCGCCAACTTTACTCTAACAAAACTTGACAGGTTGGCCATGACGGCATTGGACACCAGCTGATTGGCAGATGATTGCTAAGGCAGCCCTTGCCAGCATGGGCCAATACATGGAATGGAAAGCGCTCTGGTATGAGGCAGCCCAAACACAGGCCAGAGCGAATGCTACGGCCTTAATACCTGAGCAACAGGAATGGACTTTCAAACTCTTAACAGGACAGGGCCGCTTTGCAGCTGATCAGTCTGCTTACCACTGGGGCGCCTATGCTCAGGTCTCCAGCACGGCTATTAGAGCCTGGAAGGCACTGTCCAGGAGAGGAGGGATTGATAATCAACTTACAAAAATCATTCAGGGACCCCAGGAAAATTTCTCAGATTTTGTAGCTAGAATGACAGAGGCTGCAGGACGAATCTTTGGCGATCCTGAACAAGCAGCACCGCTTATAGAACAGCTCGTTTTCGAGCAAGCCACCCAGGAGTGCCGAGCAGCCATAGCCCCCCGAAGAAATAAAGGGCTACAGGATTGGCTTAGAGTCTGCAGGGAACTTGGAAGGCCCCTTACTAACTCAGGCCTGGCGGCCGCCATTCTCCAATCCCAGCAACGCCCCGTTAAAGGGACGGATAAAAGATCATGCTTTCAATGTGGGAAAACAGGCCATCTAAAAAGAGACTGCAGGATGACAAAAGGAAACAGGGGGTCTGCAACCCTCTGTGTCCGATGTAGCAAAAACTACCATAGGGCTGACCAGTGCCGATCAGTAGAGAGACATTAAAAGCCAAACTTCTCCCTCCTTTGGAGACTCGGCCCTAATGAGATGTCAAAAAACGGGCTGGTGGGCCCCCGGTCCCAGGGCCCTCAAAGATATGGGAACCACTTTCACAGGGCCACGACCCTGGCAGAGGAGGTCCCCAAGAGGCGACACAAAATTGGACCTGCGTGCCGCGTCAGACTTCTTTCTAATGCCCCAGATGGGCATTCAGCCAATTCCTGCTCAGACTGTGGGGCCTCTACCCCCGGAAACCATAGGCCTTGTCCTTGGGAGAGGATCTCTCGCCCTACAAGGACTGATAGTCCATCCAGACCTTGTTGAAGCTCAGCACTCTCTTGATGTTCAGATTCTTTGTTCAAGTCCCGATGGGTTTTTTCCATAAGTAAAGGGAGATAGAATAGCACAATTTATTACTCCTTCTGTGCTCCCAGGCCACGATACAGGATACCAAGGGACCCATGGGGTCCACTGGTCATGATTCGCATATTTGGTGGTTCACCTTAACAACCGCTTAAAATTGAAGCTTAGAAATTAATGGAAAGAAATTCGAAGGCATACGGATACTGGGGCTGATAAAAGTATAATTTCTCAAAATGGTGGCTTCAATCATGGCCTACCACAAAATCTTCTCACTCGATACAAGGATTAGGCTACCAGTCATGCCCTATGATCAGCTCTGCCACTCTAACTTGGACAACTGCCCGATGGCCCATAGGACAATTTATTCCTTATGTACTTCCCCTGCCTGTTAATCTTTGGGGAGGGATGTTATACAGACCATGGGACTGACCTATCTAATGAATACCCCCAACAAGTGGCCCACATGGTGTCAAGGATGGGCTGTAAGGAAGGAAAGGCCTGGGCGATTAGAACAGGCTGCGTCTCACGCCCATTGACGATCGCCAACCCCATAAACAAGGCCTGGGTTTTTCCTAGGCGCCATTGGGGCAGCACCACCCATACCATGGAGGACAGAGGACGGTGTGGGTTCCCCAATGGCCATTAACCTCTCAGAAATTACAGGCAGCTACAGGACTGGTGGATGAACAATTAAGATTGGGACATTTGGAGCCTCCACCTCTCCTTGGAACACCCCAATTTTTGTAATAAGGAAAAATCAGGAAAATGGCGACTACTCCATGACTTGAGGGGCTATTGAATTCATCAGATGGAATCCTTTGGACCCATTCAGCG
>NC_046160.1:120711294-120725140 GCF_011064425.1 Rattus rattus | reverse complement strand
TATTAAGGAAAAAATTCTCTCCTACAAGAACATGCAAAATTAATGCTCTGGCTACAGAGATATCTTATTACAGTAAATCTGAAATTACCATGTTCCAAAGGTGATGATGGGCTGATTGATAGTCACCCATTTATCCAAAAGCAAGTGCTCTATAGAACAAGAGTGACCTCCAATTATCCAGTGGGCGACTGTGAGAGATGTGGCTGAGTCAGCATGCTGACAGTGAGAAACAAGGAAGCATGGGATGAAAGATTTATGTACAATCTCAGAACCTGCCTCAGTTAACATGTACATGCCTTGAGTTGATTACTGAGTTCTGTGAAATGATGTCCAACCTACGGTAATTATACTTATATGACTGTATATTCTGATATACTTACATTCTAAGAGACTGAAATTTCTGCTGGACAACATAGACACAGTTTAAAATGCATATAAAGGTAAGTATACTGGCTGGTTTTGTGTGTCAAATTGACACAAGCTGAAGTTATCAGAGAGATAGGAGACTCAGTGGGGAAGATGCCACCATGAGACCCAGCTGTAAGGCATTTTCTTGACTAGTGATCAGTGGTGGGGGCCACCCAGCCCATTGCGGGTGGTGCTGTCCCTGGGCTGATAGTCATGGTTTCTATAAGACAGCAAGCTGAGCAAGCCAGCGGTAGCATGCCAGTAAATAACATCCCTCCATGACCTCTGTGTCAGCTCCTACTTCCTGACATGCTTGAGTTCCAGTCCTGACTTTTTGGTGATGAACAGCAATATGGAAAGTGTAAGCTGAGTAAATCTTTTCCTCCCCAACTTTCTTCCTGGTCATGATATTTTGTGCAGCAACAGAATCCCTGACTAAGACAGTCAGTTAAGACTATAAGACAAGTTTTATTTGATCAAATGTTATTCATATGGATTTTAATGTTAAAATTCATATTACTTCATTCAAGAAAACTATAACCAAAGCTTCACTCTCTTGGAATTCAGAAATGTTTTTATCACTATGAATTATCACAGCATCATTTTTACTGTTTTACAAGATTAAGAATGCCAATGGAAGTGGGAACTAATGAATAGTATATTAAGATACAGTTTACCACAATAAGCACAATTATCATCACTTTATTCACAGCTGTAATTTTTATTAGCTTTAATCATTTTAGTCCCCAATTTTCAGCCCTCTGACAGTTCCTCATCCCATTCCTCCTCCAACATCTCCAAGAGGATGTCCCCGCACAACCAAACCTTCACTCCCCTACATATCCCTCAAGGCCTTTCCATTCCCTGGGGTCTCAAGTCTCTCAAGATTTAGTTATGTCTTCTCTCATTGAGGCCAGATCAGGCAGTCATCTGCTCTATAAGTGTTGGGTGCCTCAAACTAGCTAATATATGCTGCCTAGTTGGTGGTTCAGTGTCTGAGACATATTGAGGGTCCAGGTTAGTTGAGACTACTGGACTTCCTATGGGATTGCCTTCTTCCTCAATTTCTTCCAGTCTTTCACTAATTCAATCATCACTGTCCCTGTCTTCAGACCATTGGTAGTGTGCATATTATCTGCTTCTATCTGAGTCAGAGGCTGATGGGCCTTTCAGAATGCAGCCATGTTAAGCTTCTATCTGTAAGTATATCATAGCATCAGTACTAGTGTCAGGTCTTAGAACTTCCTATTGAGATGGGTCCCAATATGGGCTCATCATTAGATTTCCTTTCCCTCATTATCTTCTCCATTTTTTTCCTGCAGTTCTTTTAGACAGAAAAAGATCTGAGTCAGAGCTTTTGACTATGGAATGGCAAGCCCGTCCCTCCACTTGATACCCTGTTTTGTACTAGAGATAGATTCTACATGTTCCCTCTACCCACTGTTGTGCATTTAATCTAAGGTCACTCACTTTGAGTGATGAGAGTCTCTTTCTTCCCAGGTCCCTGGTACATTCTAGTGGGTCTACCTACCTCCTAAGGTTGTATATTTCCATTCATTCTGAAGTTTCTTGGATCTTCACTCCTGTTTCATCCCACATGGAAACACAAAGTTGAAAAGTTGACAAATACCATATAATACTGTGGAGGAGACAAACAAAGGGGCACTCAGAATAACCAATTCCTTGCATCTCTTCAAAATAATCTCCATTTTCTCAATCCCAGTACACTTTCCTTTTCCTCCCAGGTTTCTGACACTCAGGATGTGGTTACAGCACTGTGTCTTACACAGCAATAGACCACAGAGTCTTCACATACCAGGCTGCTGAGTTCCATGTAAGCTGTTTTGGAGGATGTATCTGTGGTCAATGTGGCCTTGCCTTTGAACTTCTGATTATCGTTAGTATCACCATTGTAAAGACTAATATATCCAATCCATTCCATGCCCTGCCCAGGTCTCTGCTTCACCCAACTCATACAGTAGCTGCTGTGAAACTGCCTCATGAAGCTGAAGTAAAAGTTCTTACAGCACAACTCACTGAAGCCCCAGGCCTCTGCAGATCAAATCCACACTGCTGCAGCTGAATCTGTGAGCAAACACCTCTGGAGAGACAGTCAGAGTGGATGGATGACATTGTCACCTCAGATCCTTTCTCTTCTTCAGATTTGGAACTTGTAAGCCCCTTACCTACAGTTACTTATTGGACAAAGAGAATGACTCAACCCCATTCCATTTTAAAATAAGTACGTTCAGATACTGTGTAGGGTTACCCTCACAGGGTATGGACATTGCTGTATTTACTGCCATAGATTCAATGAATTTGCATATTCATGAACAGGGTACTTCTTACAAAAGAACCTAGTCCAGCTGGACACAAACTGGAGAGTAGGGATTTAAAAGGCACAATGGTCAGGCAGAAAGATGCTCAGGTCGAATCCTAATCCTCTCTCAGTAAATGCATCCCATACACATTTCCTGAGCCATGTTGAAATGCTGTGCATTTAACATGAGAAAATAAGATCTCAGCAGATTTCTGGCCTGTGGCTATTGCTCCTCTTTGACACAATGACATCAGATACATCCACAGATGGTGGTGGTGATGATGATGATGATGATGATGATGATGATGATGATGATAAGGAGGAGGAAAAGTAAGAGTAGGATGAAAGGATGGAAATTTCCATAAATGGCTAATTTTTGAGAACTTAGAAATTCTTTCTGATATTAGCAATTAATAGCTGTCTTTCAAACAGGTTGTAGACTAAATGTCTCAATCAATTGACCAATGTATTTACATAATAATGATTACAGCACTATCATCAATAACTAAATTATGGACATAATCCAGAAATGTGTCAACAAAGGATTCTATAACTAAAGCATATACGTGTGTGTGTGTGTGTGTGTGTGTGTGTGTGTGTGCATGTATTTTTTTCAAAAAGGAATAAGAAAAGTCCATTACTTTTGGGAAAATGGGTGAAATTAAAGATAACTATATTAATTAAGACAATCTCAAAATCACAAACAATAATGAAACTCTTATTAGTAGGTCTTATGTATTTCACAGTTATGTATATCTATGTATGCAAATACATGATAATGTCTCACTGAAATTCTCTAATAGAACAAAGGGAAAATGAGAGGAAAAAAGTTTACAGGAAAAGTATACAAGTATAAAAAGTAAACCTGTATGAAAATTCTATACATATTTAAATTTGTAAAGAATTTATATATCTTTGAAATTTTCAATCATATATAAATTATGCTATAATCAAACATAAATTTCAAGTCTCTCACTACTATATACAGCAACTAGCTCCCTGAAGTTCTTTTTGAGACCCTTCAAAAAGTCTCCAGTATCCTGACTGCTTTTGTTTTCTTAACTAATTACAAAGTGAGTTTAATTAGTACAACTTACATTCACATAGATAGGGTTAGCACTATTAAATAGTGAACCTCGAGAAACCTTCCCCCAAAATTCATAATATTTGGCACATCAGTCATCAAATGCCAAAAGATCGTCAGCTTTGTGTGGGCCCACATAAATTCCTCCTCATTCGTGTTTAATGTTTTAATTGTTATATCATTCCCCAAGGAAGATGTGTTAGGCTCAGAGGACTACTTGTGTAATTCTATTCTAAGAGATATTGTTAACATTGCCAGTATAAGTCCTCACCTGCTCAGCTAATTTGAGGTCCCTCGTGTGATAATTTTAACTGAGATGATGATGATGATGATGATGATGATGTGTGTGTGTGTGTGTGTGTGTGTGTGTGCAGTGCTCATAAATATAGCTACTGAGGCGTCACGTGCAATAAGAAAAAATCAGTCCCTGGAGATAGAATTCTCTGTCTTTTAACTCATTCTCTTTATTTTACATTATTTCCTTTCCCTGTTTTGTGATGCTTCTCAATTTTTTGATGAGAAACTCTTATCATTAACTGGTCTGTGGCTGTCAATCACTCTTAGTACTTTGACCAGTCATGAATGTCTGCATAAGTCCTTACACACTACTCACAGAAAGCTCAGTGGTCAAGGTTCAGGTGATCTACTGTGTTTAAACATAAATATTTAATTGGCAGTTTGAACAAATGGATATTAGCAATAAAACTGAGGTCTAACAAGGCATACATCATCTCTAAGCATGAGCTTTGGACCACACTTACCTGGGATGAAGTCTTTCCTATAAAAATTCACCAAAATATAATAAATAAAATTATGCAGCTTCCAGCAGTAACCCTCTGAATCATGTACTTCAATCATGCTACTTCTTATTAGAGACTCTTGGATGTCTATGCTTATTCACAGCATATTATCCATGCAAATTCACAGCATGTAGAGGGAGAATTCATTCTAGATTCCCAACAAAGCATAAATAAAATGATAAGTTGTACATATCCATTGTAAAACTTAAATATGAATCTATAATGGAAATTTATGGATAATATATGATAACAACATGAATAATCTGTAAGTATCTGCATACAACTGAAAAAATATGCTGACTAGATCACACATGTCCATAATTCAGATTCTTCATGTTCTCACTCATATGCATTGCAAGATGCAAATATTTTTAATGTATTTAATTGTAGAAGCTGAGGGACTAGAATTGGGTCATTAGAGCATGAGGAGTTTACAAGGATGTTATAGTAAAATAGAGATCAAATAAAGTCAGAGAGGGCAGATAGAGGAACCAAATATTTCAAACATGAAATGGTGTGGGGAAATGGAGAAATGATAAATTTGTGTGGCATAAACAAATTTAGAAGGCATTGGTAAGCTTTTGTAGGGCAAAAAACACTGTCATAAGGAAAAAGCGACAATCAACAGATTGGGAAAAGATCTTTACCAATCCTACAACTGATAGAGAGCTAATATCCAAAATATACAAAGAATTAAAAAAAGTTAGACTTCAGAGAACCGAATAACCCCATTAAAAATGGGGTTCAGAGCTAAACAATACATTCCCAAGTGAAGAATATCTAATGGCCAAAAAGCACCTAAGGAAATGTTCAACATCCTTAGTCATGAGGGAAATGCAAATCAAAACAATCCTGAGATTCCACCTACTACCAGTCAGAATGGCTAAGATAAAAACTCAGGTGACAGCAGACGCTGGAGACAATGTGGAGAAAGATGAATATTCCTCCATTTTTGGTGGGATTGCAAGCTGGTACAACCACTCTGGAAATCAGTCTGGAGATTCCTCAGAAAATTGGACATAGTACTACCTGTGGACCCATTACATCACCCCTGGGCATATACCCAGAAGATGCTCCAACTATAACAAGACACAGGCTCCACTATGTTCATAGCAACCTTATTTAGAAAAGCCAGAAGCTGCAAAGAACCCAGATGCCCTTCAATAGAGGAATGGATTCAAAGAATGTGGTACATCTGCACAATGGAGTACTACTCAATTATCAAAGATAATGAGAGATATTAAGGAATAGTAATTATTGCTTCCTGTTACATTCATATTTGGATGTGAGGTTATGTTTGTGTGCTTTTCTTCTCTTTGTTTTATTACCAAGACGATTAGTTTCTTGCTTCTTCTAGGGTGTAGCTTATGTTGGGCTTTACCATCTATTATCCTTTGTAGCCCTGGATTTGTAGAAAGATATTGTGTAAATTTGGTTTTGTCATGGAATATCTTGGTTTCTCCATCTATGTTAATTGAGAGTTTTGCAGGATACAGGAACCTGGGATGGCATTTGTGTTGTCTTAGCGTCTCTATGACGTTTGTCCAGGATCTTCTGCCTTTCATACTCCCTGGCGAGAAGTCTGGTGTGATTCTGATAGGTCTGCCTTTATATGTTACTTGACCTTTTTCCCTTACTGCTTTTAATATTCTTTAATTTGTGCATTTTGTGTTTTGACTGTTATGTGACAGGAGGAGTTTCTTTTTTGGTCCAATCTATTTGGAGTTCTGTAGGCTTCTTGTATGTTTATGCGCGTCTCTTTCTTTAGGTTAGGGAAGTTTTCTTCTATGATTTTGTTGAAGATATTTACTAGTCCTATGAGCTGGGAGTCTTCACTCTCTTCTATACCCATTATCCTTAGTTTTGATCTTCTCATTGAGTCCTGGATTTCCTGTATGTTTTGGACCAGTAGCTTTTTCTGTTTTACATTATCTCTGACAGTGGTGTCGATGATTTCTATGGAATCTTCTGCATGTGAGATTCTCTCTTCTATCTCTTGTATTCTGTTAGTGATGCTTGTATCTACGACTTCATGTTTCTTCTTTGGTTTTCTATATCCAGAGTTGTTTCCCTGTGTTCTTACTTTATTGCTTCTATTTCCATTTTTAATTCCTTCACCGGTTTGATTGTGTTTTCCTGGAACTCTTTCAGGGATTTTTGTGATTTCTCTCTAAGGCTTCTACTTGTTTATTTATGTTTCCCGGCGTTTCTCGAAAGGGAGTTCTTTATGTCTTTCTTGAAGTCCTCCAGCATCATGATCAAATATGATTTTAAATCTAGATCTTGCTTTCTTGGTGTGTTTGGATATTTAGTGTTTGCTGTGATGGGAGAATTGGACTCCGATAATGCCATGTAGTCTTGGTTTCTCTTGCTTGGTTTCCTGCGCTTGCCTCTGGCCATCAAATTGTCTCTGGTGTTACTTTGTTCTGCTATTTCTGACAGTGGCTAGATCGTCCTATAGGCCTGTGTGTCAGAAGTGCTGTAGACCTGTTTTCCTGTTTTCTTTCAGCCAGTTATGGGAACAGAGTGTTCTGCTTTCGGGCATGTATTCTTCCCTGTCTACTGGTCTTCAGCTGTTCCTGTGAGTCTGTGTCCTGAGTCCAGCAGGCAGGTCTCTTGGAGCAGAAAAGATGGTCTTACCTGTGGTCCCGAGGCTCACGTTGCTCGTGGGGGGATGCTTTAGAGCTCTCTGTGAGGGCAGCAACCAGGAGGGCCTGCGCCACATTTTCTAGGAGGCCCTGTGCACCGGGGTCCCAGATGGCATTAGGTATTTTCCTCTGGAGTCAGAAATGTGGGCAGAGTGTAGTCTCTTCGGGCTTCCCAGGCGTATCTGCCCCTCTAAAGGTTTAGCTCTCCCTGCCACGGGATTTGGGTGCAGCATTACACATTTTACACGTGCCTCAACTTTAAATCCTGTCAGTCCTGCCTTTTAAATACACTATAAAGATTTATACAAAGACATGAGACTTATCAGCATGTTGAAAATTTACACTACAAATATCTGATCAGAAATTTCTCTTTATTAATAAATTACAGTTCTTTTTTTATAACTTTTTGAAATTAGATTGCTTCATGCAATATATCTGATTACTGGTTTCCATTCCCCAACACCTTCTCAATCTTCTCCCAGTTCTACTCTGTTTATAAAATTAGAAAACAAACAGAATCTAAGTATGATAAAAAGGAAAAGCAAAGAAATGGAAATAGGACAAAACAAACAAACAGAAGAAAAATCATCAAACACAAAATATAGGAAACACATGTGCACGGAGAGACACATATTCACAAATATTCTATAGAACAAAGCTGTGTAAGAGATATATAATGGACTATGAGAGTTGATGCTGTATCTGTATAGGTCCATGTTCTACAGAGGGTAGTGACTAGGTATGAATACTGAGACTGGGAAGGAAGTAAATATGAGACCAGAAACTTATCTATAATCTCAGAACCTACCGCAATCAACAATTATAGATATCTGTTGTTAAGGAGTTTAATGAAAAGTGGTTTGATAATATTTTGTCCAATGTACAAGAATTATATTTGCATGTCAGTGCATTCTGATGAATATTTCTCATCTTCTAAGAAACTGGAATTTCTGCTGAAAAACATGGCAAGTGATAACAACACACCTGAGGTCACTGAGACTATGAAGGAGTATTTGCTTGCCTATTTTGGTGATTTAGATTTACAAGTCAAATTCATATTATGCATTATTCCCAACAATTACAAATCTTGGTCTCTCAGGATCCAGTGATATTTTTAACATGCATCACCATACTTTTCCCTTTTTATTGTTTTTTTGAATAAGAAACATGCCAATGGAAGTGATAACTGGTGAACTGATCCGCAAGTTAGGGTGAATTGTAGGTTTATCCAAATAGCATTACTTTATTCATTGATGTTCATTTAAAAAGAGAGGAGGAGGCAATAAATACGCAGTCAAAATTACTATTACTGAGTAGGTCTAAAGATTAGTCTTTTCTGTCATCTCAGTCCCATGGAAGCTTGCTGCTCCTCCAGGGTTTCTGACACATTCAGGCCGTGGTTACAACACAGTGTCTTGCACAATAATAGACCGCAGAGTCATCAGATGTCAATCTGCTGAGTTCCATGTAGGCTGTGTTGGAGGATGTCTCTACAGTCAGTGTGGCCTTGCCCTTAAACTTCTGATTGTAGTCAGTAACACCATTCCAAGGAAGAATATACCCAATCCATTCCAGGCCCTGTCCTGGCCTCTGCTTTGCCCACTGCATAGCATAGTCTATGAAGGTGTAGCCAGAAGCCTTGCAGGAGAGTTTCAATGAAGAACCAGGCTTCACCAGCTCAGTTCCAGACTGCTGCAGCTGGACCTGAGAGTGGACACCTGTGTAGAGAAAGGCAGAGTGGATATAATTTTCACCTCAGGCCCTGTCTCCTCTTCAGATTTGGAAATGGTGAGCCCTTTACCTGCAGTTACTGATAGGAGAAAGAGACAGACACAGCTCCATTCCATGTTTAGAGTCACTGTGTTCAGGGACTATGGAGAGGACACTAATCATAGGTTGTTTTAAGGGTGTGGACATCCCTGTATTTACAGTCATAGACTCTGGTAATTTGCATATTAATGACTATGAGACTTATTACATAAGAACCTAGTCTACCTGAAGAAGAACTGGAGGGGAAGGAATTAAATGGCACATGGATCAGGAATAGGCTGCTCAGGTACAAGTTCTAATCCTCTCTGAGGAAATGTGTCCCATACACTTGCACTCTGAGCAGATTATGTGGATGTAACTTTACAGACTAAGCTCTCAAAAGGTATTTGCCATGATACTGTTGCTCCACATTGACACAATGTCATCAGATTGCTCTATGGATGGATTTTTGTGGTGATGATGAAATTGATAGAATACTCCAAAAATGACTAATTTTTACTGCCTTCTTTCAGATGTATGGAATTAATATCTGCCTAACCAACAAGTTATGTACTTGTTGACTCAAGAGTCAGTAATGACTAAAATTAAATGTACTATGCATATACACATAGAGTAATCACTAGTAAACAGTGAATCTCCAGAAATCTTCCCCCACAAAAGTGAATATAATTTTTCCCATCAGTCTTCAAATGTCAAAGGACATTCAGCCTGGTGTGGGCCCTCAAGTTTTCCTGCCCATCCATGTCGTAACATTTTGTTTTTTATACCTTACATTATTTTGTGATGAGAAGAGGGTACATATGCACCAAAGTGGATACATTAACCAGTGGGTACTCCTTGCCTAATTAAATTCTAAGAGATTTACCTCATATTGGGAAGCTTACCAGAAGATATCTTTACTTGCTAAGCAATTTCAAGATTTCCAATATGCTAATTTTCACTGGTGTGGTGTAGTGTGGTGTGTGTGTGTGTGTGTGTGTGTGTGTGTGTGTGTGTGTGTGTGTGTGTTGTGCTGGTAAATATATCACCTGAGAGTTTGTTTTTCCATAAGAACAGTTCAGTCCCTGAACATAGAATTTCATGATAGAATTTCTGGGAAGTTTTCCACAAAAAATCTTCATGGTAATTGTGCATGGAGACATCACATGTCAATCACAGCAGGCCAAATCAGTTAAAATACTTTACTAAGGAAACCACATAGGAAACAGAGTCTCCTCCACACCCTCATCTCTCTATGGGTGATTATTGGTCTCATTCCGCCCCCTGCTGGACATGAACTTCCATGCAGGTAGGTTTCTCATGGCTTACACTGAAGCTGTAGTCTGGCTTCAGAAATAATGAAACTCAGCTGAAGGGAGAAATGGATCGAGATTACATGGGGATAATGACTTATACATCAGAGAGTTTACTTTGTGCCAGTATTACTATCGTATCGCTCACAACGCCAGGTACCTCCTTGGTGGCATTTGGATCCAGTTCTTGCAGTTCCCTTTCTAAAAAGGTAATCACAGGAGATAACAGCTCCTTTTCTGTTTCCATGTGGCTACACCTGGGACGGAGAACCTGTGTTAAGTGTGTAAATCACTCACCCTATATTGTATAACACACAAAGTTAAAAGACTTACACAATAACTGTACACAGAACTGAGAATGTTGACATAAATAACTGAAATGCTGCAACAACTCAGGACCTGGATGACTCTTAGGAGCTGAAACCATTTTAAACATAGCGCTGTGATAGATTTGTATTAACAAAAATGGATAATTAGTAAAAATTCTCATTAGAGAAACTTAAAAGTACCAACCACACAGAAGATACGAATCCTAGAGGTTTGCATAAGAATCCCTACATAGTTACAGGGGCTCTCAGAGACTGAGCCACCAACCAAAGAGCACACATGGGCTGGACTTAGGACCCTAGCACATATGTAGCACTTGTACACTTCAGTCTTCTTTGGTGTCCTGCAATACTGGAATAGGGTCTATGCCTAAACCTGTTGTCTATCTGTAGAATGAAATTCCCTGACTAGACAGCCTTGTCTGACCTCAGTAGGAAAGGATCCCCATTAGCCTACATAGAGTAGATACAGCGGGTTTGAGGGATATCCAATATGTTATCACCCTCTCAGAGAAGGAAAGAGCAGAATAGAAGGAGGGACTATTTAGAGGAAACCAGGAGAGAGGGGCAAAAAATAAGGATATAAAATGAATAAATAAAGGAATGAATGAATAGATGGGTAGACAGATAAATAAATAAATAAATAAATAAATAAATAAATAAATAAATAAATCTCCTTTGGATCTCCTAATATATCATGGCCAATTAAACATGGTTCATAAACCTCAATTAGAAAATAGGTTATTCAATTTTCTTTTATAAAAAGCCATTTTCCTGTATGCTGCAGCAGTTTCTTCCCTATCCAGAGAAATTCAGTCCTTTCTACTAGAAGGCAAATCCTACTTCTTCCTTGTTCCCTTCCCCTTCTCCCTCCTTCTTTATCTCCTGACTTTTCCTCTTATTCTCTGCTCTTGTCTCTCTGGGGAAAACAAGACTGCTTTGTGCTGAGAACTTGGGCTTGGGATGTCCTGAGAATCTACAGCCATTGCTTTACCATCACGTGTGTTGTCCTGCAGTTGTTAGAGAAAGTTTCTGAGAATATTGAAATGGTGAGAATTTCAGATATATGTGGTTGCTGAAAGTTCAAAAACCATCATATCAGGAAGGATGACATTCATCCCTTTCTCAAAGACACATGAATACAGGAACTATAACTGTCTGGGAAACCTGAAATACTGATAGTTTCTCTCCACCACTGATTTCAAATCTGCTATAATCAGCTCTAGGGTTATGTTGGGAAGATTCCTGAATGATGTCCACTCCTGAACCAGGAGTCAGGATGTGCTTCCACTGCTTCAGTATCATAGCCATTAGGGTCTGCCTACCATAAGATTCAGTAGGTTGAGGTTCAAGAAGGGGGAAACCTGCTCTTGAACCTCAAGAACATAAGTTACCTTATCCTGTATTTTAACAACATGCCTCACAGTGAAGTTTGAGTTCTTCATTGTTGTTCTAGAACACATGGCACAAACATCAAGAACAGCAAAGATTTATAGATACAGTATCTGCTGTGACAATACTCACATGAAATTCTCCAAAGAAAAAAATGATTAGAAAACAGAAAAATGAATAAGAAAATGTCACCTTACCATTAACCTCTTGTTGAGTGTTCTGGGAATGGTGTAGATCACTCAGCAATGGGAGCTGGAAATTTAAAATGTGCTCCTGTGCCAGAGCTGCAGGATCAGGTCTGGAATGATTTTGAAAAACAAATTGATTAATTGCATGTGTTTCTCCTGTAAGGTGAGCTCCTTGTGGAAGCCTAGGAGATTTTTATGCCTAGACAAGATAAAAAAAAAGAAACATACAAGAAAGTAGGAAAGAATTATACCACTATCTCTACTGATACCTACATGGGTTATTTACAACTGTTTGTTTTTCTTACTGTTTACTTTCTGTTTTCATAAAGACTACATTCTTCGCTCATATATATACACTCTTATTATATTTGTCCTATTTCTATGCTTTTCTCTTCCTTCCCATTTCTTTCCTATCTGGATTCTCATCCTTCCTGTCTTTCATAAGAATGAAGTTCTAGGAGTTAAAAATAGAACTGATCAAAATAAAATACAACTGGCTAAAAAAAGCTATGACACTGACATTGGACAAGGTAAATAAACAAAATGAAAAGACTCCCAAGAGAAAGCACAAGAGTCAGAAGCTCACTTGTTCAAACACTCAGGGACCCATAAAAGTACTAAGCTGGAAAGTATAACATTCACAGAGAGGACTGTTGCTAAAAACAATATGTGGGAAAAAAACTTTTCCTAAAGAGCACAGGTGAAAGAATGTTTTGATATAGCAAACACATGAAAGGACATTTGAAGAAGGAGTACAAATATGACCACACATACATTGGAAGACAAGCACTGGCCCTTGTTTATTTTGCTCCATCTCATTATTCTTATGTATCCACAGGCATGTATTGGTTCACCTTCCATAGTATTGTTGAGCTCAACCTATAGTAATGCTGACATTTGGAGGAGAAATTTGCCCTCAAGAACTGCTTGAGATTCCTTCAACTGCTTGATGCTTTATCAGCTTCAGGACAGCTGGTGAGTCTTATGGTTTCTTCATGTTTCAGCTACAAAGTGCCTGCGTCAGCCTGCCTACAGGACTGGTTTGCAGCTGCTGAGTTGTGTTTGATGTTTGCTATGGGACTCAACTGCTGCCAAAGATCAAGCTCACCCCAAAGAACTATAGCTGAACAGGCCCACTTCCCCCATAACCTAATAAATTTTCTCTAACATTTCCAACATTGGGTGGTGGACCACAGGAATGATGAACTTTGTTAAAAAGTAATGGTAAAAATGTATGCCTACAAGGGACCAGAGATCCCATGGTGGCCTGGTGCTTACAAATTCTGTCTTTTGTGGAGTTCTATGACTATGGCTCAGTTAAGTTCAAAACCTACAAATCTAGTGTCTTCCATCCCTTCTGGATCTTGTACTCTCTGCTTCCTATTTCTCAAGATTTATTGAGCTCTAATGGGTAGGATTTGATGAAGTCAATTCATTCAGATCTAGGCATTCCTGATTTTTGCCTTAACGCCAGCTGTTGGTCTGTGTTTTTTTTTCATTTGCTTCAAGAAAGTTTCCTGCTGATGCCTGAATCCATCAATATTATAGGACAGCAAAATATCATTAGGATTCAATTTTGTTATATTGTTTACTTTACCAGTAGTATTTGATTTTACCC
>NC_046160.1:120698888-120711194 GCF_011064425.1 Rattus rattus | reverse complement strand
CAGTCTCTTATTTCAAGGAATGGGTGGGAGTGGGACTTTTTGGGTGATCCTCTGCTGTGGATTAGTGTTACTCCTCTGGTTGCTTTGCAAATTGAGATCTCAAGTAAAACAAGAAAAGGACAAGTAGTGATGTGGCGCTTGGCCCTTGAACAAGGGCGTCAGCGAATATCTAGTTGACCATGCTCAAGCAACAGGTGGACGGCTGGACAGCTCTTGCCTCCTAGAACCTTGGTTCATTGCACAGGATTAAGTGTCGAGCAGCCCATGAGGGTAGCCGAGCTTTGCATCTGCTGAGGAAGTTCTGAAATAAGCTCCCTGGAAGGCATTTCATATTACATGGGGTTTCTGCCCCAGTTTTCCCTCCTTGAAAATGGCAGTGCGAGGGGTGGGAGTCCCTGGGTGTAACAACAGCCTAAGGGTATCTCTTTGACACAGGTTAGCCAACTTTGTATGAGATGTGACTCAATGCCCTCTATATCTGGGTGTCCCTGTTTGCTAAAAAAAAAAAAAAAAAAAAAACCAGAAAGGGGGAAGTGTGAGGAGCTGTCCTCACATGCTCCGATACAAAGGCGGCACAGCTCGACAGAGCAGCACCTAGTAAAAAGAGGGCAATGCATGGCGCCTGTTAACTTCCCTATAAAGGACCGTGCGCTTTGAGTACGTCATCTGGCATAATTAGCGGCGACCAGTCAAGAAGGTGACACGTCTAGAAGCGAGATAGCTTCCTATACGGGACAGTTATTCTTCACTTTCAGCGTCTCTCCGCATTGTAAAGCTTATGCTCTCCTCTCAAGACACGTGAAGCTTTTCTGCAGTAGGATCCTGTGTGCCACGTCGTTCCTGCTGGTGTGAGACGTCTTGTGATTACATAAGCAGCTGTGATAGATTTGTATTAACAAAATGGATAATTAGTAAAAATTCTCACCCACACAGAAGATACGAATCCTAGAGGTTTGCATAAGAATCCTATATAGTTACAGGGCTCTCAGAGACTGAGCCACCAACCAAAAGAGCACACATGGGCTGGACTTAGGACCCTAGCACATATGTAGCACTTGCACCTTCAGTCTTCTTTGGTGTCCTGCAATACTGGAATAGGGTCTATGCCTAAACCTGTTGTCTATCTGTAGAATGAAATTCCCTGACTAGACAGCCTTGTCTGACCTCAGTACGAAAGGATCCCCATTAGCCTACATAGAGTAGATACAGCGTGTTTGAAGGATATACAATATGTTATCACCCTCTCAGAGAGGGAAAGAGCAGAATAGAAGGAGGAACTATTTAGAGGAAACCAGGAGAGAGGGCAAAAATAAGGATATAAAATGAATAAATAAAGGAATGAATGAATAGATGGGTAGACAAATAAATAAATAAATAAATAAATAAATAAATAAATAAATAAATAAATAAATCTTTGGATCTCCTAATACATCATGGCCAATTAAACATGGTTCATAAACCTCAATTAGAAAATAGGTTATTCAATTTTCTTTTATAAAAAGTCATTTTCCTGTATGCTGCATCAGTTTCTTACCTATCCAGAGAAATTCAGTCCTTTTCTACTAGAAGGCAAATCCTACTTTTTCCTTGTTCCCTTCCCCTTCTCCCTCCTTCTTTATCTCCTGACTTTTCCTCTTATTCTCTGCTCTTGTCTCTCTGGGGAAAACAAGACTGCTTTGTGCTGAGAACTTGGGCTTGGGATGTCCTGAGAATCTACAGCCATTGCTTTACCATCATGTGTGTTGTCCTGCAGTTGTTAGAGAAAGTTTCTGAGAATATTGAAATGGTGAGAATTTCAGATATATGTGATTGCTGTAAGTTCAAAAACCATCATATCAGGAAGGATGACATTCATCCCCTTTCTCAAAGACACATGAATACAGGAACTATAACTGTCTGGGAAACCTGAAATATAGATAGTTTCTCTCCATCACTGATTTCAAATCTGCTATAATCAGCTCTAGGGTTATGTCGGGAAGATTCCTGAATGATGTCCACTCCTGAACCAGGAGTCAGGATGTGCTTCCACTGCTTCAGTATCATAGCCATTAGGTTCTGTCTACCATAAGATTCAGTAGGTTGAGGTTCAAGAAGGGGGAAACCTGCTCTTGAACCTCAAGAACATAAGTTACCTTATCCTGTGTTTTGACAACATGCCTCACAGTGAAGTTTGAGTTCTTCATTGTTGTTCTAGAACACATGGCACAAACATCAGGAACAGCAAAGATTTATATATACAGTATCTGCTGTGACAATACTCACATGAAATTCTCCAAAGAAAAAATGATTAGAAAACAGAAAAATGAATAAGAAAATGTCACCTTACCATTAACCTCTTGTTGAGTGTTCTGGGAATGGTGTAGATCACTCAGCAATGGGAGCTGGAAATTTAGGGCTGTGCTCCTGTGCCAGAGCTGCTGGATCAGGTCTGGAATGATTTTGAAAAAACAAATTGATTAATTGCATGTGTGTTTCTCCTGTATGGTGAGCTCCTTGTGGGAAGCCTAGGAGATTTTTTATGCCTAGACAAGATAAAAAAAAGAAACATACAAGAAAGTAGGAAAGAATTATACCACTATCTCTACTATACCTATATGGGTTATTTACAACTGTTTGTTTTTCTTACTGTTTACTTTCTGTTTTAATAAAGACTACATTCTTCGCTCATATATATACACTCTTATTATATTTGTCCTATTTCTATGATTTTCTCTTCCTTCCCATTTCTTTCCTATCTGGATCCTCATCCTTCCTGTCTTTCATAAGAATGAAGTTCTAGGAGTTAAAAATAGAACTGATCAAAATAAAATACAACTGGCTTAAAAAAAAGCCTTGACACTGACATTGGACAAGGTGAATAAACAAAAGGAAAAGACTCCCAAGAGAAAGAACAAGAGTCAGAGGCTCACTTGTTCAAACACTCAGGAGACCCATAAAAGTACTAAGCTGGAAAGTATAACATACACAGAGAGGACTGTTGTTAAAACAATATGTGGAAAAAAAAACTTTTCCTAAAGAGCACAGGTGAAAGAATGTTTTGATATAGCAAACACATGAAAGGACATTTGAAGAAGGAGTACAAATATGACCACACATACATTGGAAGACAAGCACTGGCCCTTGTTTATTTTGCTCCATCTCATTATTCTTATCTAACAACAGGCATGTATTGGTTCACCTTCCATAATAGTATTGTTGAGCTCAACCTATAGTAATGCTGACATTGAGAGAAACTTGTCCCTAAGAACTGCTTATGAGATTCCTTCAACTGCTTGATGCTTTATCAGCTTCAGGACAGCTGGTGAGTCTTATGGTTTCTTCATGTTTCAGCTACAGGTGCCTGGTGTAAGCCTGCCTACAGGACTGGTTTGCAGCTGCTGAGTTGTGTTTGATGTTTGCTATGGGACTCAACTGCTGCCAAAGATCAAGCTCACCCCAACTATTACTGAACAAGCCTACTTCCTCCATATCCTAATAAATTTTCTCTACCATTTCCAACATTGGGTGGTGGACCACAGGGAATTATGAACTTTGTTAAAAAGTAATGGTAAAAAATGTATGCCTACAAGGGACCAAGAGATCCCATGGTGGCCTGGTGCTTGCAAATTCTGTCTTTGTGAGTTCATATGACTATGGCTCAGTTGAGTTAAAACATGCAAATCCTAGTGTCTTCCATCCCTTCTGGATCTTGTACTCTCTGCTTCCTATTTCTCAAGATTTATTGAGCTCTAATGGGTAGGATTTGATGAAGTCAATTCATTCAGATCTAGGCATTCCTGATTTTTGCCTTAACGTCTAGCTGTTGGTCTGTGTTTTCTTTTTCATTTGCTTCAAGAAAGTTTCCTGCTGATGCCTGAATCCATCACTAATATAGGACAGCAGTAAAATATCATTAGGATTCAATTTTGTTACATTGTTTACTTTACCAGTAGTATTTGATTTTACCCTAGGTCTCTGGGCATGGATCCATTGCAGAATGAAACGTTCACACAACTAATTGAATATGGACTCCAGTGTCTTTCGCTATATCCCAGGCTAGCAATAGAGAAATGTAAACAGCAACCCAGCCACAAATCATTCACAGATCTAGAATCTGTCCTACCTGAAAATTGTGATAAGGGGATGTTGGCACAAAGCTGGTGGGAGTAACTAATGAATAATCTGATTTGACTTAAAGCTTTCTTTCACTATGAGACACAACCCAAACACAACACTCTTTATTACATAATTATAATGCAGTCTGAATGGTTGTATTTCACTTTACTTTTGCCCATGTATGCTCATCTGACATATGAAAGCATTTAAATAAAATTTTGACAAGTTCAGAATGATTAATAAAATTTTATGAATGTTGAATACAGATATTCAATTGAAGATATTGGAAAAGAGGACACAAAACTTGGTGGATTAATGCCTATGATCCATGCATGATATGCAAGACTACAAAAATGTGGTAAAGTAATGTAAATTTTATGCATCATTTTTCTTCTCAACTTCTAAAGTCTTGAACATGGGATTTTTACATTTTTTATTGTCTGGTAAGAACTGTGTTCCATGTAGCATTCCTATACTGTGAGCAGGTCAGTACCTTTAAGTATTTTCAAAGTTATATTCGATTATTCAAATATTTCTCAATATTTCAAAGTGACACATCTGTTAGTAGGAAAAAACATAAAGAAATCTACAGTCTTCAGTCTAGGACTAGGATTTAAGCTCTGGTCACATGAGCAGATGTAATATTTGCTAAGCAAAATTCTTTGCTCTCTCTCTCTCTCTCTCTCTCTTTCTCTCTCTCTCTCTCATCACCTAAAAATAATAATAAAATAAAATTAGATGAAAAAAACAGTAACAGGAATGGGATAAAACATACAAAAGGAAAAGCACAAGAAACACAGTGTGAGGGGAGTTTCTGTTATGATATGGCTTCCACTACATGGACAGGAGAGAAGGAGACTCTGTACTGGCAGGGTGACCAGCAGAGGAGATAAAGAGTCAGTGAAGGGAAAAAGTGATCTTTGCATGATAGTCAGGGGAAATGCTCAGCTGTCTTGTTAGCAATCATGGCACTTCTGTGGCTTTGACGAGCAACCCGGACAATTCTGTGGATTTGACCAGCCATCAAGGTATTTCTGCTGCGTGGACTTACTAGGTACCAACTTCTTTATTCATACAAGTTTCAAAGGAAAAAGACAGACTGATACATGGTACAGAATATCCATTTGCTTTGTCCATACACAGTCAGGGATAAAACTTCAGTCACAATTAGAAAATACAAAAGGATTATTCTTATCATTATTACTACTACAACTCAAAACTTCAACTCCAAATCCAACACAATTAATATATGATAGCCTGCAACTACACTGGCAATGTGTGTTGCTTGAAAGCCCTCCAGAAAAACACACATGTCAGAACCAGTATTTTCATGAATGGCAAATACTAACACCTAATTCATTTTACTGTATGTTTCCCCATCTACAATATAAAGTAGGAAAAGTTTATTTTAGTACATCTATCTTATTTACTGAAGTCTATTCTTCTGAGTACTCCGTGTATGAACCCCTATTCTTAAGTACATTTTCAGAGAACTCTCAGCTTATAATAAAATAAGATCTTCAATCTGTAAACTATTCTACTGGCCAATCTGAGATTGTTGATTTTCTCTGTTTACCCTGCACCAATTTTACCATTTGAGTTTTCTCAGGGGCAGATACCCCAAAAAGTTTCCTGGAGGACTAGCCTCATCTAAATATGCATTTATCTCTGCATTCCCATGAGCCATCTAGTAGAAGCTAAAAACCAGTACATGATCTTCCTGATATGATTTCCCCCAGGGATTCTAACTCATGACAGATTTGCTCCTATAGGCAAGGCCAGGGAGATTAAGGAAAGATTCCTGTTATTAAAATGGTTTTGTTATTATTGGATATTTCTACAATCATTTGTCATTTGCCAACACTTTGCAGGAGATTTCTACAAGAACAATGAAGGTATACTGTATTGTAGTAATATTATATAGACAAATAGATGATTTCTTAATTCTTAATGATGATCCTATCAGACTTCCTAAGTTAATATCATTAATTATTAAGATCTTCCATAATAGGACTACTATTAAGTCCTTTCTGATGTCAAACCTACAATAAGAAATCTGCTACTCTTCAAATATAATTACTTAATTGCTGCTGAGACAAAAAGCAGACATAACGTAGAATATATTCAACAAGTTATAAAACAATTAAAAATGAAACTAAAGATTCTTTTTAGATTCAAAGACAGATAAAATATCGACTGGGTTAAACTATATAAAACTTCAATGTTAACTTAGTTAGTTTTTAACTCTCTACCAAGCTGTAGAGCTAGGAACAATTACTGAATGTTTAGCCAGAAAATTTCTCTTAAAGAATATGCATATAATCATCTTTGTTGTAAACCTTTTACTCAGTTTATGATTTGAATTTATGTTTGAACTTCTAGGTCATGGTCCATGGCCTACCTTGTATTAGCTTTTTTATGTATTTTTCCATTAAATCATAACCACTTGTAAGTTCCACTGATAGAAGATATAGCCAATTCAGGATCCACACCCGCACTGTTAGAATTTTCAAGTAAAGTCACCCTCATAGATCCTCTGAAGCATCTTTACATTCCAGATCTCTGGCACATCATAGAGATTGCATACTCCACCACTCATCTCCCTTCTCTCTCTACTGTTCTCCCTACATTTGATCTTCCCCCAAAACTCTGCATCACAAACCTTCCTCCTCACATGTCCCTCCTTCCATCCACCTTCATTTACTTTTGTTTCCCCTTCTGAAAATGATTCAACAATGCTTACTTGGGGCCATACTAGGTATTTGACTTCATTGGGTCTGTTAATTATTGCATGGCTACCCTGAAAATTGTGGTTAACATGCACCAATAAGTGTTTATATACAACACATTTCTATTTGGGTCTGGGTTAGTTCACCAGGCCATTATCTTCTAGTTCCTTCCATATACCTTTGAAATTTATGAGGTCCTTGTTTTTAATGGCTGAGTAGACAAAGCTCACATCATGAACCATTCTTCCAGTGAAAGACAGGTAATTTGTTACCAGTTTCTGGCTCTCATGAATATAACTGCTATGAACATAGTTAAGAAAGTGTCCTTTTGGGCACTTATATAGGAAAGAATGGCCTTGTCGGGCATCAATAGTTAGAGAAGACCTTGATCCTGTCAAGGACAGAACCCACAGTGTAAGGGAATGTACTAGCAGCCTAACAACACATTTGAAAGGTCTAGAAAAAAGAAACAAATACAAAAAAGAGGAGAATATGTCAGGAAATGAACAAACTAAATGCTAAAATCAACCATGAAGAAACGAAGAGTACTGTACAAAGACCCAACAAGACTAAGAGCTGGTTCTTTGAAAAAATTTACAAGATAGAAAAACTCTAAGAAAAAGATGGATGAAGCAAAGAAGTGCAGGCCGACAGGAACCGGATGGAGATCTCCCCTGAGATACACAGCCAGATTACAGCAAATACATAGGCGAATGCCAGCAACAAACCACTGAACTGAGAACGGGACCCCCGTTGAAGGAATCAGAGAAAGGACTGGAAGAGCTTGAAGTGGCTCGAGACCCATATGAACAATAATGCCAACCAACCAGAGCTTCCAGGGACTAAGCCACTACCCAAAGACTATACATGGTTTGACCCTGTGTTCCAACCTCATAGGTAGCAATGAACAGCCTAGCAAGAGACCCAGTGGAAGGGGTAGCCCTTGGTCCTGCTAAGACTGAACGCCCAGTGAACATGATTGTTGGGGGGAGGGCGGTAATGGGGGAGGATGGGGAGGGGAACATCCCTAGAGAAGGGGAGGGGAGGGCTTAGGGGGATGTTGGCCTGGAAACCGGGAAAGGGAATAAAATTCGAAATGTAAATAAGAAATACTCAAGTTATTAAAAAAATAATTACGAGTCTACAGCTAGGTCAAACTAAACAGGGTTCCTACAAGCAAAATTCTAATCTTGTAAAACTATTGATTACCACAACAGTCTAGAAGTGTTGAGCAATGCCCATAGAGTATTTCCTGTTAAGATGAATCTTACAATAAAGCTTATATTAGACTAAAAAAAAAAAAGAAAAAAAGAAAAACCCTAAGAAAAACTAACTAAGGGGCACAGAGAGAATATCCAAAATAACAAAAGCAGAAAAAAAGGAAACAGAAACGGTGGACATACAAAAACATAATCAGATCCTACTACAAAACCTATAATCAACAAAACTGGAACACCTGGATGAAATGAATGATTTTATACACACAAACCATATACCAAAGTTGAATCATGTTCAAATAAACCATATGAAGAGCCACATAACCCCTAAAAAATAGAAGTCATTAGAAGTTTACCAACCAAAAAAAAAAAAAATGCCAAGCCAGAGGGTTTCAGTGAAGAATTCTACCAAACCTTCAAAGAAGACCTAACCCGAATGCTTCTCAAAATATTCCACAAAAGAGAAACAGAAGGGAAACTACCCAATTCTTTGTATGATAGTCATAGTTACACTGATACCTAAAACTAAAAGACACATTGAAGAATACTTAAGAACAATTTCCCTTATGAATACCAATACAAAATTAATAAATAAAATTCTTGCAAACCAAATCCAAGAACATATCAAAAACATCATTAAACATGATCAAGTAGGGTTCATCCAAGAAATGCAGGGATGCTTCAATATATACAAATCTGTCGAAGTAATCCTATATATAAACAAACTCAAAGAAAAAAGCCATATGAACATCTCATTAGCTGCTGAAAAGGCCTTTGACAAAATTCAACACCCTTCATGTGAAAAGTATCAGAGAGATCAGGAATTCAGGTCCATACCTAAATACACTCAAAGCAACAAACAAAAAACCGACAACCAATATCACACTAAATAGAGAGCAACTCAAAGCAATACCATGAAAACCAGGAAAAAGGCAAGGCTGCCCACTCTCTAACTATCTATTCAATATAGTACTCAGAGTTCTGGCCAGTGAAATTAGACAACAAAAGGAAATCAAACAGATACAAATTGGGAGGGAGGAAGTTCTGATTTCACTATTTGCAGATGATGTGATAGTATATATAACTGAGCCCAAAAATTCTACCAGAGAGCTCCTAGTTCTGAGAAACAACTACAGCAAAGTGGCTAGTTATAAAAAAGTCAAACAAATCAATAGTGTTCCTCTACTCAAAAGATAAATGGGCTGGGAAATAACACATAGAAACTACAACTTCACAATAGTCACACACACACACACACACTGGCAAACTTAAAAAAAACACAAAATCTGAAACCAAATGTACGTGAAAAGACTAATAAGACAAAAAATGAAGAAATAAGACTATATAAGACAAACACTCTGCAAACATGCCATTGTGTTGGTTCTGTTTGTCCTTCTACTGGTCATAGTGCCTACCTTCTAGTGTGGTTAATACAGAAAGTAAAAATCCACTTAAGAAGACTAATTGTCCATTTTAAATGAATACCAGCTGCAGATAGATTCTTAGCTCATGGTGGGAGCACATGTCCACATCCCCCTTTCTGTTCAGGGTGTCATTGGCTTGAACCTATCTAAGCCCTATGCTTGTTCCCACAGTCTATGTGAGTTCATATGTGCATCAGTCCTATTGTGTCTGGATGAGACTGTTTCTTTACCATCATCCATTGTCTCTGGCTCTTAAAATCTTCCTCTGCAATGGTCCATTAGTATTGAGATGAAGGTTTAATGAGGACAACCCATTTATTACCAGTGCTCTAATGTCTTCCACTCTCCAAATTATCCATTTGTGGTACTCTCTTTCTTCCCATCTACTGCCAAACATGTCTCTGATGAGGGATAGATGAGTTACTGTTTGAAGTGTATGGTTATGTAAATAAAAATCATTTCATTGATATGTTGATCTATCACAACAATGTCATATGGTTTTCCCTTAGGGCCATGGCTTATCCAATTGCAGTCTTTTGGCATTTCTACCAGAGTCAGCCATGACTAACCCAAACTCTAACCACCCTAACCCTGATTTCATAGTCCTTAAATTCCATCAAAGAGTAAATTATTAATTCCACAATACTTTTGCACCTATTGTACATAACCCACGCACAGGTAACTATTTTAGAAGATGGGGTTTATAGCTATATTTATGACTGTCTTTCTCATCCAATACTATACAAAGTACCTCCAGTTCTATGAACACTAATCAGTAGGAGTGAAGATTCTACTTGGGCACAAACTCAACTTCTCTGTATTCACTGAGACAGATAAGTGTTGTCTTGAACTATAAGATCTTAAAAATAGTTTGTGGAGAGCAATAATTCAGAACAGCCTGAATTATTTGGAAGTATCTATGGACATTCTCTGGTTAAAGACTCAATTTTAGAATACTCATCCAGCAATTCCCACCTCCACTATATACATCTGTTCATTGAAGATGAACATTATGATAGTTTGGAATCTTCTGCTGTGGGATTTTGAAGCCTAAGACTGAAAGGGATCATAGCTCTGAACCACCTGATATAAGCACCAAACATCCTGAGCTTTATAAAACAGAACACAAACAGAATTCTTTATGAACGTCTTAATAGGGACCTAGGGTGAGAAAAGGGGAATAGAAACATCTTAACCTAAGAACAAACAGGAAACCACCGAGGCCAGAAGAAAAGCTGTGGACATACCATTTTATGATATAATACGAAGGAACAGAGCTGAGAAACAGGCTGAAATACTGTACAGCTGAAAACTGAGGCTGTGTCAGTGTGCACTCCGAGCACAGTAGTATGTGGCGGTATCTGCAGTGTCCACACTGGTGATCTTGAGGAATGCTTGGTTGTTGGAGGTGTCCTTGGAGATTGTGAGCCGGTTCTTCAGAGATGGGTTGTAGCCCTTACTATCATCCCAACAAATAGTTGCCAGCCACTCCAGACCCTTCCCTGAAGGCTGACGAATCCAGCTCACACATATACCAGTAGTGCTCAGTGAAAACCCAGAGAAAGAGCAAGTCAGACTGAGGGTCTGGGAGGGCTGCAATATCCCAGGGCCAGACTCTTTCAGAGTAACCTGAGACAAGACATCTGTGAAGAAAGGAAAGGGGAGAAGCCAAGGTTGGAACAGGTGAGGATAGAACAGTTCATCCCTTAGGAAGCCTTGGTACTCACATGCAGGGACTATCAGCATCAGGAATGAGGAAGTAAGCCTGTCCATGGCTGCACACCAGTGAGTGTCCAGGCCCAGCTTTGGCTTTTCAACCCAAGGTTGGGTGGATCCAAAAGAGATTTGCATTCCCTCTCCAGGTGCTGACTCTGAGGGTGTACTTAAGTTTTAGGACTCAAGATCAATCAGTCTATGATAAGAGATGCAGGAGCTCCAAGAGAGTTCATATCTGCTTCCCACAGAGAGTACATAACACACAAGACCAGGTTCCTCAGTATAAAACACTTCTGCTCAATGATGTTGGGTGGCAGTAGGATTGATAGAAACCCCAACTCTAACATAATGGGTCCTGACTCTGCCCACTTATCTAGGAATCATTTCCCTGTGTTTCTGCATGGAGGACAAATGGGGAGTTCAAAGGGGAGATTTTACTCCTATGTTGTGGACATTCTGTGTCTAGGCCCTGAATAAGTCCTATATATTTTCCACAAAATTGGTAAACTTATAGTAGACTTCTTGCCTAGTACAAGAGTATATGCCATCTCAAGCTGGCAATTATAAATACTGTAATTCCATGAAAGAGGGTGATTTCATTGACTTTACTGATGTGTCAAGTTCCTGCCTCACATATTTGAAATTGCTATTTATTCAACAATCAGTAGCTTCATCTTTATATTGACCTGTATTGTGACAATTTTAAAATTAAGAGCAAGTGTTTTTCAAAGGCAAACTTATTTAGTTTTCAGGCTTAAAAAAAAAAAAGCGGGCTGCCACCCCGGAGAGCCCGTGGGCAGAACCCCCATGACGAACTTGAGCCTCGGGACCTGGGTAAGACTAACTTATCTCTGCAAGTGACTTGCCTGGTGGAATCCAAGGACAACAGAGGCAGAATCCCCCTCTAGGACCAGGCACGTCCTGTATTACCGGAAGTCCCACACCCGCGGATCCCGGCCCGCAGCAGCTCTCTGCTCCCAGAACCCGTGGGAGAGATACCTTACCGCCTGGTCAGGTGGGCACTCCTGAGGCTGCAGAGCAGAAGAGACCACCAACACTGCCCACCCCTGCCCACATCCCTGACCCAAGAGGAAACTGTACAAGGCCTCTGGGTTCCTGTGGGGG
>NC_046160.1:120688329-120698788 GCF_011064425.1 Rattus rattus | reverse complement strand
TTAATACCTAATTTTTGTCAGTTCAGGAAGAGAGAAATGATAAGAGATGGCTCAATAGGCAATAGCGAACTTCTCAAGAAATGATTGGAGACTGCACTCAGGAAGCAAGGGCACACCAAGAAATAAAACGAACATGTTTTGTCTTTCCATGATGTTCTCTAGTTTTATAGAAAAGTAAAAAGTACACAAGATTTGGAGCCTTTCCTCAGTTTGTTTTTAATTTCAATTACATTTGTTTATTAAAAAACCTTATACAATATAATCTAACCACAATTTTCCTCTCCCCAACACTCCTAGATCCTCATTCTTTTGCTGCCAACCAAAATTTGCTACCTTTCTGTTCTCTGTTTTTAGCAAACACAAACAAAAACATAAAACAAAATCATTTCTATCTCTTTGTCTCTTTACTAACTAATCCTATCTCTCTCCTTATACACACAGCGGCATAGCTACAAACTTAAAAAAAAAACAAGAAAACAAATGTACTTGAAAAGACTAATAAGACAAAAAATGAAAAATAAGACTATATAACACAAACACTCTGCAAGCATGCCATTGTGTGGTTCTGTTTGTCCATCTACTGGTCATAGTGCCCCACCTTCTAATTATGATTTAATACAAAAGAGAATCCACTTAAGAAGACTAATTGTCCATTTTCAATGAATACCAGCTGCCTTGATAGATTCTTAGCTCATGGGGAGCACATGTCCACACCCCCCCTTTCTGTTCAGAAATTGTCATTGGCTTGAAACTACCTAAGTCCTGTGCTTGTTCCCCAGTCTATGTGAGTTCATATATGCATCAGTCCTATTGTGTCTGAATAGAATGTTTCTTTACCATCATCCATTGTCTCCAGCTCTTAAAATCTTCCTCTGCAATGGTCCATTAGTATTGAGATGAAGGTTTAATGAGGACAACCCATTTAGTACCAGTGCTCTAATGTCTTCCACTCTCCAAATTATCCATTTGTGGTTCTCTCTTGCTTCCCATCTACTGCCAAACATGTCTCTAATGAGGGATAGATGAGTTACTGTTTGAAGTGTATGTTTATATAAATAAAAATCATTTTATTGATATGTTGCCCTAACACAACAATGGCATATGGTTTTCCCTTAGGGCCACGGCCTATCCAATTTCCAACTTTTGGCATTTCTACCAGAGTCAGCCATGACTAACTCAAACTCTAACCACCCTAACCCTAATTTCATAGTCCTTAAATTCCATCAAGGAATAAATTATTAATTCCACAATGCTTTTGCACCTATTGTACCAGCATAAGCCACACACAGGTAACTATTTTAGACGATGGGGTTTATAGCTATATTGATGATTACCTTTCTCATTCAATACTATACAAATTACCTCCAGTTCTATAAGTACTAATCAGTGGGAGTGAAGCTTCTACTCGGGCACAAGCTCAACTTCTCTGTATTCAGTGAGACAGATAAGTGTTGTCTTGAACACTATGGTCTTAAAAAGAGTTTGTGGAGAACAACCAATAGACTTCAGAACAGCCTGAATTATTTGGTAGTATCTATGGACATTATCTGGTTAAAGACTCAGTTTTAGAATACTCATCCAGCAATACCCACCTCCACTATATATATATGTGTTCACTGAAGATAAACATTATGATAGTTTGGAATCTTCTGCTGTGAGATTTTGAAGCCTAAGACTGAAAGGAATCATAGCTCTGAACCACCTGGTATAATTACCAAACTTCCTGAGCTTTATAAAACAGAACACAAACAGAATTCTTTATGAACATCTTAATAGGGACCTAGGGTGAAAAAAAGGGGAATAGAAACATCTTAACCTAAGAACAAACAGGAAACCACTGAGGCCAGAAGAAAAGCTGTGGACATACCCTTTTATAATATAATAGGAAGGAACAGAGCTGAGAAACAGGCTGAAATACTGTACAGCTGAAAACTGAGGCTGTGTCAGTGTGCTCTCCGAGCACAGTAGTATGTGGCGGTATCTGCAGTGTCCACACTGGTGATCTTGAGGAATGCTTGGTTGTTGGAGGTGTCCTTGGAGACTTGTGAGCCGTTCTTCAGAGATGGGTTGTTGTGCTTATCATCATCCCAACAAATGGTTGCCAGCCACTCAGGACCCTTCCCTGAAGGCTGGCAGAATCCAGCTCACACATATACCAGAAGTGCTCAGTGAAAACCCAGAGAAAGAGCAAGTCAGACTGAGGGTCTGGGAGGGCTGCAATATCCCAGGGCCAGATTCTTTCAGAGTAACCTGAGACAAGACATCTGTGAAGAAAGGAAAGAGGAGAAGCCAAGGTTGGAACAGGTGAGAATAGAACAGTTCATCCCTTAGGAAGCCTTGGTACTCACATGAGGGAACAAGCAACAGTAGGAATGAGGAAGTAAGCCTGTCCATGGCTACACACCAGTGAGTGTCCAGGCCCAGCTTTGGCTTTTCAACCGAAGGTTGGGCGGATCCAAGAGAGATTTGCATTCCCTCACCAGGTGCTGACTCTGAAGGTGTACTTAAGTTTTAGGACTCAAGATCAATCAGTCTATGATGAGAGATGCAGGAGCTCCAAGAGAGTTCATATCTGCTTCCCACGGAGAGTACATAACACCCAAGACCAGGTTCCTCAGTATAAAACACTTCTGCTGAGTGATGTTGGGTGGCAGTAGGATTGATAGAAACCCCAACTCTAACAAAATGGGTCCTGACTCTGCCCACTTATCTAGGAATCATTTCCCTGTGTTTCTGCATGGAGGACAGATGGGGAGTTCAAAGGGGAAGATTTTACTCCTACGTTGTGGACATTCTGTGTCTAGGCCCTGAATGAGTACTATATATTTTCCACAAAATTGGTAAAGTTATAGTAGACTTCTTGCCTAGTACAAGAGTATATGCCATCTGAAGCTGGCAATTATAAATACTCTAGATCCATGAGAGAGGGTGATTTCATAGACTTTACTCATGTGTCAAGTTCCTGCCTCACATATTTGAAATTGCTATTTATTCAACAATCAGTAGCTTCATCTTTATATTGACCTGTATTGTGACAATTTTAAAATTAAGAGCAGAAAACATAGACTCTAAGCATGGAGAAGTTTATTTAATCTCCTAGACACATATGATCTTGAAAGAAGGCACAATGGGCAGAGGATGCTGAAAGGCACTGCACACAAGGTTAGGGTATTTTTTTCACTGCCTTCAGATATGTTAATATACAATGTACTCTTCTTTGTTCTTATCAGTATTGATGGTTTAGTACTTAAAGAGAATAAAATTTGCCTAATTTTGTCCACTTTATGCAATGGCTTGTTGGCATGAATATGACTTAATTTATGGAAAAAGCTTGAGTAGATGACTCATTCCATTATAGAAATCAACACCAAAAAATCAAGTTCTTTTTATGAATAAAACAGCTTCATATTTTCAAACATTTGAAAAGTAAAAATATCATGGAATTTCCAAACCAGAAAATAAGACCTTAGGACAAATTTGCATCAATATAAGAAAGAGGAAACATTCCCACAATGCTGAGTGCCATCTGAAGCCCTGAACCTTCAGGGTAGAATGAGCAATAAGACCTGCACTAATGCTTATGTCTTTTTCTAAGGGGTGGTCAATGTTAAAATGACTCTTTATATATTCAAAGAACATCATATACCTCCTCATCAGGCAGGTGAAGGGGTCTACAAGAAGGCAAAGATCCTGGAATAGATGACACAGAGGCTTAGTTGCCAGGTTTGGATGAAGGGACCAGAGGGCCAGAGATACAATTATTGCTAGTTCCTGAATATTGAAAAGTGAGACAACAGACTCTTCAGAAGAGAGAATATCATATCTAACCAGGAAAATAGATGTTGCATTTCAGATGCTTTGTCCATAGAGGGAATAAAAGCATAGTGTTGTCTTAAGTCTGTGATGTGAGCTTCAATGGGTGAAGATATTTTTCCTGAATTTTTCAGATGTATTCGAAGTAATACTGGGTTCAAGTCCATAAATGTACAGAAATGTGAACAACATGTTACAAAAATTAAAATACATAAATATAATCCAGTAGTATTCCATACAAATTTATATATAAAGAGTCCTGCTACATAGGGCTCAAGAATTAAAATGTATTACTCTAAATGTGGATCACATTAACTCATAGACTTAGATTATTTCACTGATAAACTTTACAGCTGTCAAAATCCTTGGACTCAGGGATACTCAGCTAGAGAGCCTATTTCCAACTCCACTATCATGTTTATGTATTTATAATCAGTGCTGTAATCATAGCTGAGTCTCCATGTTCACCACAAGGACATGTGAGGAGAAAAGCACTGCAGACTGCACATGTATTAGCTAAGGTAGAACTACCAATCCATCCTTCAGAAACTCTCAACAATTTGGATTGAAAGTGGCTATACTATCATGCAGTTTATTTGAGGAGGACGTGTTATATGTTGATGGCATGAGTAATAGGATTCCAGATATGCACAGAGTAGAGCAGAAATCAGACATTCCTTAAGATGATGTGTAAAGTTTGCTACCACAGACAGGATCTAAACTCATGAGGTGAAAATGGTATCCAGCCCGGGTGTAGGTTAAAAATGGGATGGTGGGGAGGGGAACACCCATACTGAAGGGGAGAAGGAAGGGTAGGGGGCTGATGGACAGGAAACCCCAGGAAAGGGAAAAGGGAATAACTTTTGAAATTTAAATAAAAAGAAAAAAGAGCTTAAGGGGCTTGCAACTCCATAAGAAGAACAATGACAACCAACCAGAGCTTCCAGGGACTAAACCACAAGGAAAAGACGATACATAGACTGACTCAGGGCTCCAACTGCATATGTAGCAGAGAATAGCCTTTTGGGGCACCAGTGAAGGGGAAGTCCTTGGTCCAGGCAAGGTTGAAGACCCAGTGCAAGGGAATGTTGGGGGTGGGGTTTAATGTCGGTGGATGGGTGTGGAGGAAACAACCATATGGGGGAAGGAGGGAAGGGAGCTTATGGACTGGAAAGGGAATAATATTTGAAATGTAAATAAAGAAATATTTCTAACAAATTTTTCAAAAGGAAAAAAAGAGGAAATGTAAATTCCCATGGATTTGTATCTGAACATATTGAAATAACATACCCTGATCCATTAATAAAATAATTTTGCATTTAAACTAAATAATAAAAGGTTATTGGGAATAAAAAGAAAATAAAAATGTAATAAACGCCAGACTATAAAATACACCCAGCTTTTCCCTCTCTCCTTCACCTGAGCTGAGGGCATCACATGGCAGCAGGGCCAGGTCTCCCACACTTTCCCAGTAGAGCAGCATGGGCTTAACACTGTGGCTGGAACATCCAGGACTGTATTCCCAAGTCACAATCAATCTTATTTTCCAACTGAGAAACTCCCTCCTGCCAGTCGAAAGAAGTTACAGACAGATTTACAGATGCAGCTGGCAATGAAGATGATGTCCTAACATGGCACATGTTTGAAATTTTCTATTATTTCCTTTGTATATGTAATTGGTTTTTGTCCTTCCAATTAGGTCAATGGTAATTAATAAAACATACACTCAATTACTTAACAGATAACTTTTACTGTCCTAAATTTGAAGTCTTGTCACAGTAGCTACAACACATGTATGGTTTAGTCTTTGAAGTTGTGTGTTGTTAGAAAAGGAAGCCTCAGAGTCTCCTAGGACTTCCTCACTCTCCAGATGTTTCTCTGCACCTGTTACTGTTTCAATTCTGGTGAAAGTTGGATCTACACCACCCCCTGCTGGTCCTGAGCATCCTCAAAGGGAGATGTTTCTGAACACACAAGGAACCTGCTCACTGTGTCTCCTGCACAGTAACACAAGGAAGTGTCTTAGTGGCAGTGGAGCTCTGCTTCAGAGTCAACTCGTTCTTGAATGGGTAAACTGACATTCTGATGGATTCTTCAGGAACAGCTCCACACCTTATACAGAACTTAGTCTATTTTATTTCAGGGCATGTAGTTTCTTCAGGAAGGTGAACAGCCACAAGGAGACTCTCACCTGTGACAGTCATGAGCCATTGTCACACAGTGCAGAGGTCCAGCCTAAGCATGAGAGGGTCTGGAAGCAAGGCAGCAATGGGAGTGGCACTAACATAATAATGACTCAGGGTCAGTAGTGGATGCAAGCTGTCATTTCAAGTGCTCTCTGTTTATCCAAGGATTCTCTTCATTCTTCCTTCCTCTACTTTCATGCCTTTGCCTTCCCCCAATTTCTCATTCTTTTTCCTTCTCTCCTTTCATTCTTTCTTTCTCCCAACCAGAGAGCCTGAACACAGTCTTTTACTTAGTAAAGTTACATCTTTAAGGCTTTGATCATTATTAATAATTATTTATAAAATCCTTAAATTTATATAAGTTCTATGAATTCCAGATCATTTGTTGCAACCCATGCTTCCTTAAAACAGAAACTAAACACAAAACAAAAGCACATTTCTTCCTACGTTTTCCACAGCCTGTTCTTCACAGGAATCTGGGAACAGCTCCTGTGGTTTCCTGGTACAGCACACAGCAGCCCTCAGTAACTGTTTTCATGGAAGAACAAAAAGATAACACACACTACTAAAGTTGAAATGATTTTTTATGAAGTTTTTAATTGTATGCATGCAAAGCAACATGTTCTCTCTAATACCTCTTTAGGCACTGTCATAGACAAACCTACAAGTGATTAGGAGAACCAACTACTATTTGTATACTTGTACATCAACATTTAATTCTCTATCCTTATTTTCTTAGCCTAGCAATTCTATAACCTAAAGTACTCTCCTTCACATGCTAATTATGTGTGTGTGTGCAAGTATTCCTTCTATAACAGAAATCTATCTTTTGCTTGTATTTTATAGATTCCTATTTTTTTATCCATGCCTTTTCTCCTTGAGACCATTTTTACTTTCTATCCTTGATGTCCCCAAGTTTATAGTGGCTAAACAATACAGTAGGCATTGGAACAGACAGTACATGTATCTACTTCTGATTACAAATTCAATGCCAAGTCTGGAAATGAACCATTTCTACAAAGGACCGTGTAGGTTTTTTGCCTTTATGAGAATGGTCTCTAGATCCTTTCCCATGGCCCAAAGGAGAAGGACAAGGCCTATTCCTTGCTGTCCACAGTCTCATGATCACCTCCATTTCCCATCGCTGAAAAGCACATCTGTTTCATTTATCATGGAGTGATTTGGTCTGAGTAATGGTGGGGAAGTTTTTTCCCCAAAAAGAGATATTGTAAGTAAAGTAGTGAAGACAGTAGATTGATTTCAGGTCAACAGCAGTCATAAACACACGTGGGGATTATGTGGATAAATGGCTGGTGATGCTCCAGGGACAGGAACTGGGTCAGAAATGCCCTACTCATCCATGCCAGACCCTCAGGTCTCTCCTCATGAATCAACACAGATAACCCACAGGCCTTCTAAGACTGCATGATATTTGTTCACATTCTACTCACAGAGACCAGCACCAATTATACAGAATTGAAAACATAATGCCCAGGATGTAGGATGGTTGCATACGATCCTAGGCTAAACTGGATGGAAACAGGGAACCAGGGAACCAGAAGTGGTCAGAGCACATGCCAAGTACCCTAGAAGGTACATTTAGTAAAATTGCACACAACATAGTTTATTTATTTTCCTCTTTCCAGATTAATTGTGAGAGTTTGATGAGTTGCTGTGTTGAGCGTGGTGATTTGTTCCCTTGTGGAGTTTGTTTATAAGCAGTGAAGCTACTTTTCATTTTCTTCCTGTAAACATTCCACTGAGAACTTTCTGCAGTACTGACTTGATCATCAGGAGCTGTGTCACATTGTACTTTCTTGAAATACTTTTATTTTTCCATCAATTTTGAAAGATAACTCAGCAGGGTATAACACTCTTGGCTGACAGTTGCTCATTTTCAGAGAACGAACTATTACATTCCACATCTTTCAAGTCTTTGAGATTGCTAACAAAGGGTCTAGTGTAATTCTTCTACTTCGATCTTTTTATGTGAATTGGTGTTTTGGATGCCTCTTTTAGTATTGTTTTTTTGTTTTTTATATTTGACATCCTGACTGTAATATTCCATACTCATGACTACTTGGTGTTCTACATACCTCTTGCATTTGGAAGTCTACTTCTTTCTGTAAATTTGGTGTAATCTCTCTAATTAGTTGTTCTCTTTCATTCAATTTTACCTCTGCTTCTTCTACACTGATAATTCTTAGGTTTGGTTTATTGGACATATCCTGGATTTCTTAGAAATATCATTCTTGCTACTGAATTTTTCCTTATTCATGTATGTTTATATTATTTACTCAACTGTGTGCTCCATCAAAGAAATTGATTCTTCTTCATGGTATTGTCTATCAATGATAAAATTTGTTGCAATTTTTGTTTGGTTGACAATCCCCTTCATTTCAAGCATTTTTGTATAATTTTCAAGGTCTAATCTTCTTGCTATGTTTTCCTCCACACTCTGAGCTTTGCCCTCCAATTTATTAACTGTTGCATTCACTTTGAAGACTGCCTTATCGGGGTTGGGGATTTAGCTCAGTGGTAGAGCACTTGCCTAGGAAGCGCAAGGCCCTGGGTTCGGTCCCCAGCTCCGGGGGAAAAAAAAAAAAAGAAGAAGACTGCCTTATCAAGATCTTGAATAGATTCTGTAAATTTATGCATATTTGTTTGGCTCTTCTGTGTGATTATTAGTTCTTTTGAATATTAAGATTCCAAATACTTTCTGAGATATTTCATCTCTTTCCAAATTTTGAATTGCCTCAGAGAGTAACAGGTAGATTGGTATTGTGTCTCAGGTAATGGTTATGTTATAGTTTTTTTTATATTTTTCCCTTGAACTTTATACATCTCTTGAAGTGCACTTGTTTTCACATCTTCTTCAGATCTTTTTGTGATGTTTTGGTTTCTATGTATCTTCTTAGAGAAACAGCTGCATGAAGTTCAGCTGCAAGGACTGGTGAAAATGGTGTTGACTGTCAAAAATAGTTGTTGAATTTATGTTGGCTATGTATCCAAATGACTAAGGTTGGGGCTATACACTTAGCATGAGGTAAGTGGGTGGTATTAAATTTGGTCGTCTCTGAATACTATGAGCCTTCTGGAGTCAGAATAGCAAACTTCATACCATCTGAAGTTCATCTATTATCAGGAGTCTGTGATTAGGGATACAAGGCCCAAAGGTATCTAGGAACAAAGAAATATAGACACCAGATTCTGAAGTGACATTTTGCACTTCAGATATCAGAATTCCACACCAGTATTGACATCGAACACCACTAGAAACAAAGCTCCTCTCACTCAGTGGACCCTGGCAACACTGGAGCCAACATCTGGCTCTTGAACTGATCAGGCTAGAAACCTGATCATAAGGTAATGCCCTGTCTCTCAGAAGACATAAGTCTCATAAAGATTGAAACTTCCCATATTATTATTTCAAGTTGGTACACTTGAGCCTGTGATTGCTACTAAATAACTTTCACCAGATCTAATCCAAGAACTCAATGCCTTATCCAAAGTACTTTTATTCATCCCCTGTAAGGGTTATCCTCACATGTTCCTTGCTCTTTCCTGAGCACACATCACACATGACAACTAGTCTTCTTCTGGAATTATTTTTAATTTACATAAATAGCATAAATATTGCTGAGGGCTACCCCAGCCTTTGGAGATTTAGAGATGAGGAGAAACAGATACTTAGATAAAAATGATGACCTCTGGCCTTGTAACAATCTCTAACTGTACTGGGGGATAGATGCTAATGGCTTCTGAAATCTTAACACTCTCTTGCTTATTCTGTGCCTGAAAACCACTGGCTTCTTTTCTCTATAACTCTCTGTGCTCTATTAAACACCAAGAACTTAACTACCCTGTGTTTCAGTAAGCACTGACAACTTAACTCTTCGTGTTTAAATAAGTGCTGGGGGAATCTTTGCTTAAAAAAGCACTGGGAAACTTAACTCTTTGAGAAACTGTATAAGGCCTCCTGGGTTCCTGTGGGGAGGGCCCACGCAGGAGCGGCAGGAGCCCTGCCTGAGACACCGCTGAACCTGAAGAAAACAGACCGATAAACAGTTCACTGCCCGTGGGAGGAGAGCTAAACCTAGAGAGCAGACCGATCATGAAACCAGAAGAGACTGTCTCTCACACATTACTGATTCAGAAAGCACCAGAATCCATCTGAAACCACTGGTGCAATGAGGATCCCAAGGGCGGCGAGATCTTTCCTGGTTGCTGCCTTGCCAAATGGAGAGCCGAAGGGCAACCCCAGAGCGAACCTGAGCCTCAGGACCACAAAGACCAACTTTTTTGCTGCAAGTGACCTGCACTAGTGAACTCAAGGCACAGGTCCACAGGAAACAGCTGAAGACCTGTAGAAAGGAAAACTACACGCCCGAAAGCAAGGCACTCTGTCCCCATAACTGACTGACAGAGAGGAAAACAGGTCTACAGCACTCCTGACACAC
>NC_046160.1:120635257-120688229 GCF_011064425.1 Rattus rattus | reverse complement strand
TACTTATTCAATATAGTTCTTGAAGTTCTAGCCAGAGCAATCAGACAACAAAAGGAGATCAAGGGGATACAGATCGGAAAAGAAGAAGTCAAAATATCACTATTTGCAGATGATATGATAGTATATTTAAGTGATCCCAAAAGTTCCACCAGGAAATACTAAACCTGATAAACACCTTCAGCAAAGTGGCTGGGTATAAAATTAACTCAAATAAATCAGTAGCCTTCCTCTACACAAAAGAGAAACAAGCCGAGAAAGAAATTAGGGAAATGACACCCTTCATAATAGACCCAAATATCATAAAGTACCTCGGTGTGACTTTAACCAAGCAAATAAAAGATCTATATGATAAGAACTTCAAGCCCCTGAAGAAAGAAATTGAAGAAGACCTCAGAAGATGGAAACATCTCCCATGCTCATGGATTGGCAGGATTAATATAGTAAAAATGGCCATTTTACTAAAAGCGATCTGCAGATTCAATGCAATCCCCATCAAAATACCAATCCAAATCTTCAGAGAGAGAGAGACAGAACAATTTGCAAATTCATGTGGAATAAAAAAAAACCAAGGATAGCTAAAACTATCCTCAACAATAAAAGGACTTCCAGGGGAATCATTATCCCTGAACTCAAGAAGTATTACAGAGCAAAAGTGGTAAAAACTGCATGGTATTGGTACAGAGACAATGGAATAGAATTGAAGACCCAGAAATGAACCCACACACCTATGGTCACTTGATTTTTGAAAAAGGAGTCAAAACTATCCAATGGAAAAAAGATAGCATTTTCAGCAAATGGTGACTAGAGGTCAATATGTAGAGGAATGCAGATCGATCCATGCTTTTCACCCTGTACGAAGCTTAAATCCAAGTGGATCAAGGACCTCCACATCAATCCAGATACACTCAAATTAATAGAAGAAAAAGTGCGGAAGTATCTCGAACACATGGGCACTGAAGAAAATTTGCTGAACAAAACACCAATGGCTTAGGCTCTAAGATCAAGAATCAACAAATGGGACCTCATAAAATTGCAAAGCTTCTGTAAGGCAAAAGACACTGTTGCTGGGACAAAATGGCAACGAACAGATTGGGGCAAGATCTTTACCAATCCTACAACAGATACAGGGCTTATATCCAAAATATACAAAGAACTCAAGAAGTTAGACCTCAGGGAGACAAATAACCCTATTAAAAAATGGGGTTCAGAGGTAAACAAAGAATTCACAGCTGAGGAATGCCGAATGGCTGAGAAACACCTAAAGAAATGTTCAATGTCTTTAGTAATAAGGGAAATGCAAATCAAAACAAACCTGAGATTTGACCTCACACTAGTGAGAATGGCTAAGATCAAAAACTCAGGTGACAGCAAATGCTGGCGAGGATGTGGAGAAAGAGGAACACTCCTCCATTGTTGGTGGGATTGCAGACTGGTACAACCATTCTGGAAATCAGTCTCGAGGTTCCTCAGGAAATTGGACATTGAACTACCTGAGGACCCAGCTATCCCTCTCTTGGGCATATACCCAAAAGATGCCCCTACATATAAAAAAGACACATGCTCCACTATGTTCATAGCAGCCTTATTTATAATATCCAGAAGCTGGAAAGAACCCAGATGCCCTTCAACAGAGGAATGGATACAGAAAATGTGGTATTATTCAGCTATCAAAAACAATGACTTTATGAAACTCATAAGCAAATGGATGGAACTGGAAAATATCATCCTGAGTGAGGTAACCCAATCACAGAAAAACTCACATGGTATGCACTCATTGATAAGTGGCTATTAGCCCAAATGCTTGAATTGCCCTAGATGCACAGAACACATGAAACTCAAGACGGATGATCAAAATGCAAATGCTTCACTCCTTCTTTATAAGGGCAACAAGAATACCCTTGGCAGGGAATAGAGAGGCAAAGATTAAAACCGAAACTGAATGGGAAGGAAGACCCATTCAGCGCCTGCCCCACATGTGGCCCATACATATACAGACATCCAATTAGACAAGATGGATGAAGCAAAGAAGTGCAGGCAGACAGGAACCGGATGTAGATCTCTCCTGAGAGACACACCCAGAATACAGCAAATACATAGGCAAATGCCAGCAGCAAACCACTGAACGGAGAACGGTTGAAGGAATCAGAGAAAGGACTGGAAGAGCTTGAAGGGGCTCGAGACCCCACATGAACAACAATGCCAAGCAACCAGAGCTTCCAGGGACTAAGCCACTACCCAAAGATCAAGATAACTTGATCAAGGAAGAAATAAAGAAAGAAATTAAAGACATTTTACAATTTAATGAAAATGAAGCACAGCATACACAAACTTATGGGACACCGGTTGGTGATTTAGCTCAGCGGTAGAGCGCTTGCCTAGGAAGCGCAAGGCCCTGGGTTCGGTCCCCAGCTCCGGAAAAAAAAACAAAAACAAAAACAAAAACAAACTTATGGGACACAATGATAGCAGTGCTAAGAAGAAAACTCATAGCTTTAAGAAATAGGCCAATGGAGGTGATCACTGGTGAAGTGAATGACAAGATATGGTGTACTATGGGTTTATCCTAAGTCAGCATCACAATTTTCATAGAACTGCCTTTAAAAACAACAAAGACAATATAGGATTATGAGGAGGAAGCAATAAATGGACATTCAGAATTACTATTTCTGAACAAGGCTAAAGTTTATTCTTTATGGCATCTCAGTCTCAGCACAGCTTCCTGTTCCTTCAGGGTTTTTGACACACTTAGAATGTGGTTACTATACTGTGTGTCTTGCACAGAAATAGTCCGCAGAGTCCTCAGATGTCAGGCTGCCTAGTAGCATGTAGGCTGTGCTGGAGGATGTGTCTGCAGTAAATGTGGCCTTGCCCTTGAACTTCTCACTGTAGTAAGTATAACCACTTCCAGGATAAATATATCCGATCCACTCAAGGCCCTGTCCAGGCCTCTGCTTTACCCAGTGAATATTATAGCTGGTGAAGGTGTAGCCAGAAGTCTTGCAGGACAGCTTCACTGAAGTCCCAGGTTTCGCCAGCTCAGCTCCAGACTGCTGCAACTGGACCTGGGAGTGGACAACTGTGGAGGAAAAGTCAGAGTGGATGTCAGTGCCATCTCAGGCCCTGTCTCCTTTTCAGAATTCTAAATGATGTGCTCCATACCTGCAGTTACTGACAAGAGGAAAAGAAAGATCCAGCTCCATTCCATGGTTAGAGTCATTGTGTTCAGGGCCTGTGGAAAGAACAATGGTCATATGTTGTTTTCAGAATGTGGACATCCCTGTATTTACTGCCATGGATTCATATAATTTGCATATTCATGAATAGGGTATTTATTACATAATGAACTTGTCTAGCTGGAGTACAACTGTGAAGAGGAAGAACTGAAAAGACATATGGGGCAAGCAGCAGGATGCTCAGGTCCAAATCCTATTCCTCTCTGAGGAAGTGCATCCCATTTACTTTCTGTGAACCCTAGACAGATGCTGTGCAAACTTCAGGGAAAAATGTCTCAATCAATTGTTGGCCCATAGCTCTTGCTCCATTCTATGATATGTTAATACATTGATTTACGAATAATACTCTGTGATGATGATGATGATGATGATGATGATGATGATGATGATGAGATAATGATGATGATGATGAGATGGTGGTGGTGGTGGTGGTGGTGATGGTGGTGGTGGTGGTGGTGGTGGTAGTGGTGGTGGTGGTGGGGATGATAATGGTGATGAAGATGGAGATGATGAAAATGATGATGAAAAATAATGGAAAATTCCAATAATAGACAAGTGTTATAGTTTTAGAGTCTATTTTCTCATACATGCAACTAATATTTGTCAATTCAACAGGTTATATGCTTCAAATTTTAATAAAATGAGTAAAAGTAAATGTGCTTCAAAAGAATTATTATTACTTATTATTAGTATTTATTATTGCAGGAGGCTCCTCAATAACTAAATTATAGCAAAAAGCTATAGGCATGTCAAGAAATGATTTTATAGGTAAGGCAGGGTTTTATACATATATATATATTATTAATTGTATACACACACAATACACACACACACACACACACACACGACAGAATGTTTGACCAGAAATAAATAAGAAATTAACATTGCTTATGGAAAAATGAATGTAATTAGAGATGACTGTATTAATAAGCACAATTTCAAAATCACAGACATTAAATGAGACTCTCTTTAGTAGCTCTTGAAAATTTCATATTTATATACAACTATTCATGCAAATTCATGATCTTGTATCCATGAAATTTTCTAGTAGAATAAAGGCAAAAAGAGGATCAAGAGGTGACATGAGAAATATATAGTGTACAAAATACACATATAAAAATCTGTACATGAGTAAAGTTGTTATTTCTATATTTCAAAAGGATTTTTATTCTTTGACATTTTCAATCAAATATGAAATATGCTAAAATCTACCTCCACTCTCAGGACTCACACCACCATCTATCACTACTTGGTCTCTATATTTCCCTTTCCGCCCTTAGGATAAGTCCCTTTCCCAACATCCTACTTCCTCTGTTTCATTATCTAATAACACAGTGAATTTAATTATTCCTAACTATATCCACATTGATAGAATTATCACTAGTAAAAAGTAAACCTCTAAAATTCTTAGCCAAAAAAGTGAATATATTTGCCCATCTGTCATCAAATTTCAAAAGTCCTTCAGTCTGGTATGGGCTCTCAAGTGTTCCTCCCCATCCATGTTGTATTTTTAATTGCTATATTTCTTTTAGTGGTGAGTTTGGGTATGCAACAAGGTGGGTATATTAAACTCAGAGGGTGACTTATGACATTCATTTATAAGGTGTTTTCCTGATATTGCTAAGCATGCCAGTAGACATCTTTACCCGCTCAATCATTTAGAGATCTCTCATGTGGTAATGTCCACTGGTTAATTAGTGTGTCTTTTGTAGATAATCATAGATACTGAGTGTTCATGTGTGAAGTAAGAACAGTGGAATCCCTGGAGATAGAATTTGATCTCCTTTGACCCCATTCTCAGCATTGTACCTCCTTTCTTTTCCCTGTTTTATGATGGCCCTTGATTTCTGGGTGAGGAATTGGAACAATTACTTGTCTGTAGCCGAGTTCTTTGTTAATCTCAGCACTCTGAACACTCAATAAAGTCTGCATCACTCTTTACACTCAGCATATATGAGCTTCATTGATCAAGGCTCACACAATATAGTGGTATAAACACACACACACATATACATACATACATATATATATATATATATATATATATATATATATACATATGCGTGACAGCTTGACAAGAAAACCATTAGTAACACAACCACGATCTACTACATATATCAATTTTAAACGTGGCCTTTTGACCATACTTGCTGGGATAACATCTTATCTATGAAAATTCATCAATCAATAAATAAATAACATTTTTTATGTCCCAGTAATAACAATACAAACATATACTCAAATGACTTTACACCTTATAGTACAGTCATTTACACATATCTCTTTATTCACAGCATGTTATTCATGCTCTATAAACAGTATGCAGGGGAAGAAATAATCCCAGATTTCAAAAAAAGCATAAATAAAATAAGAAGAATTGGTACACGTAGATAAATAGATATGTATCAGAGGTAAAACATATTATGTAATCTTTAGCTATCTGTATGGAACTGGAAAAATACACTGAATAGACCACCTGTGTCCATAAAGCAAGTGATTCATGTTTTCATTCATATGTTCTCCAAGATTTGAATATTTTGTTTGATATATTGAATTGAACAAGCAAAGAAACTAGAATTGGGACAGTACTTACAAGCATGATATAGTGAAATAGAGATAAAAATAGAGAAAAAAGTTTTTAAGACTGAGAAGATTATAAGAGCGAGAGATGTTGGATGACTCCAAGGAAGGAACATCTTCCAGTCACAATTGGATGGATGCACATACGAATTCACAGAAACTTTGGCTATAGGCACAGTGTCTGAATCAAGTTATTCCAGATAAAATCCTCAAGTTGGGAGATGGAAATTGACATGTGCTCTCACTGCTAGCCAGGAAGTTCTGCAATTGACACTCACATGCAAAGGAAAAATTAGTTTCCTCCAATGAAGTTCATAAGGGATGCTATGCACAAATAATTGAGCAAGTCATGCTTAGAAGTTGGTAGCCAACAGGAAAATGAAATCAATAGTATTTCTGCAGACATTTATTTTAGTTTTTGAAATTTATGTAACTACTATTATAATTTGTGCAATTACATAATTTATACATAGACAATTTAAAGCTGTACTATGGTTTTAAGGAGGATATGGTTATACTGGCTTCACTTTCCTGAAAATTTAGACTTTTAAAATTCAGATGGCCATACTACAGAAGACAATACCACGTCTTTCTGCCAGTCAGCCACTACGAGTTGTCACAATTACACAGAATCACCACATCTGCACCAACATAATAAAACAGAGCATCACTTATGGCTCACAAAATGAACTAGAGCATAAATATCCACTACTATGTATGTAATAGTACTGAAAAGGACTTTTAAAATTAACTAGTGAAATTTTATTGCCATGACTGAAGATATGGCTCAGCAGTGAAGAACCCTGGCTGCTTTTCCAGAGGACCCAGGTTCAATTCCCAGAACACTTGGGGCAGCTCATAAATGTCTGTAATTCCAATTTCAAATTGTCTAATAACCTCTTTTAACCTCCAAGTGGACAGGCACTCAAGTGGTACATACATGCACCTATAAACATCCGTATAAATAAAAATTTAAAATTTGTAATGCTTAAATTTTCTTGAAACTATCAATCTCATACCTCTCAGGGACTAAACCATTACCCAAAGACTACACATGGACAGAGCCATGGCTCCATCTGCATATATATAGCAAAAAGATGGCTTTGTGTCTGCACCAAAGGGAGAAAAGCCCTTGGTTGACAAGCTGGATTCCCAGTGTAGGGAATTATCAGGGAAAGGGAGGCAGGAAGCAGGATGGTTGGGGGGGAACACCATTATAGAAGATGAGGAGGGGAATGGGCTAGGGAGTTCACGGCCACGAACTAGGAATGGGAATAACATATGAAATATAAATAAAAACATTATATAATATATAACATTATTAAATTATAAATTATATAAGTATAATATAATATATAACATTATATAATTTTATAACATATAATTTTAAATGGTAACATTTTCTTGAAACTATACATTTTGAAAGATATCTGAGGCTACATTTTGAACAATAATGTGAAATAACAATGTTTTTTAATGCCATCAGAAATAAAATCACAAAACACAAAACTATCTCACAAAATGTTTCTGTCTCTCAAGTGGAAGGCTGAAGTCAAGACTACATTTCCTCTGTGACTGAAGACTGGAACTATGGTTTAAAAGCACTTCAAAATTGTGTATCAATTTTGCCTCTGCTTTTGGTAATAAATGCTTGCACAGAGAAAACCATACTAAAGAAATGACAACATTCTTGAGAATATAAGCTTACAAAGGCTGTCAAGATTTATGAAGAATAATGGGCTCCTGGCCTTGGTTACTATAAGAATGACACTATCTTGATGTTGATGTTGGCTTCTGGATGCTTATCAGAAACTTTCATACTCTAAGCCAGCCACAAGAGGAGAACAGCAATGAGGAGACCCTGAAGCACTGGTGCTGGTATCTTGATACAGTCATTACTACAGCATGATTCACTGCATGAGCTGACAGTTGAGCAATCTTGAGCATCACTTGAGAGACCACTCCAGCAGCATAAGCAGCAGAGATGGTTATTGACATGGGAAATCATGTGCTCAAATCTTGAAGCTGGACCGTGTACCAGTCACCCACATCTCTATCAGAATGGGTGGTGCACCTTGTGGAGAAAAGGCACCATCTAAGAGACATGACCTCAGGAACATACCACTATAGTAATAGGTACTGGGCCGGAAGGTCAGAAGTGACATTTTGGAAAGAATTCTGTGAATGACAGGCTCTCTGGGTGGAGCACTGGGTGATTGTTAATATGATGGACAGATCTCTGTCAGAATCATGAAGAATAACTTATGTGGGAAACCAAGGAAATGCTGAGTACTCTGAATCACCTGCATGGCCTGGCCATATGGGTCAGGCTCAGACAAAATCTTCTGGTGCAAGTGTGAATGTTGACAGCATGTGCAATTATTCATGTTTATGAACTGAGCCAGCATGTATGAAAACTAGCAATTACAGCTTCTTCCTCTTCCTGGAGTGAGGAGAGCTAATTCCTCCCCACCCTGTGCAGTACATCATAAAAGCTCTGAGGTTCTTAGCTGTGTTTTGCAGTTGATATTGCTCTACAGAGGGAGCACTGCCTGCCCCAGCCCAGCTTTTCTGTTCTTCATTCCTTTATCACACTAGTAAAAGTCCAAGAACCAACCTACCTAGGACAGAATGAACGTGATTATTGAAGAATTATCTAAAATTAGAATCAGCCCTAAATGTTTGACAATATTAAATGGACTCATGTATGTGACATTTTGTGTGTGTGTGTGTGTGTGTGTGTGTGTGTGTGTTTGTGTGTATGTGTTTTGTGAGTATGTGTATGTGTATATATGTGGATGTATGTGTATATGTCTGTATGTGTGTATATGGATTATATGGATATGTATATATGGATGTGGGTATATGAATGTATATGGAGATGCATATATATGATGAATATGTATATATATATATGGATAAAAGGTACATTATGGATTTCTCAGGAGATTGGAAGATGAGAAGAGTTGCACATGTTAAGGTTTCAAAAATCAATTAAATTAAGATTTATTGATCATGGAAAAATGTCTACTATCATAGCTCCCTGATGATATGTCCTGGGGGAAAATGAGTTGTGGACAAGAAAAATCAAAGACAAGAAAGAGTTTTGTACCTGTTGGTGTGAAAATGGCCTTTCAGTTTGAGATTGGAGATCATGGAGATCATGACAGAATAAGATTTTGCTTTTTATGAGGTACTAATAAAAGCCAGGATGTTTCAACAGGCACAAAACTTTTGAAACCAGGCCATTTCCACACTGCTCACTTCCATAAATAACATTCAAAATATGTCATAAAACAGTTTATTCCCCTGGTAGTTACAGACATGAAAAAATAATAGCATAAGAATGCTAACACATCCATCAACATTTTGCAGTATTGGGAATCTTATGAAAGTTATAGTCATGTTTTACACCATAAGTTCCAGAGCAGTCCATGTGCTAGGACTATGGCTGGCATAGGCAGTGTAGAGTGGTGGATGGGGGATGTCTAATTACTGTCCCTGAAACTGAAGGGTACACAAGCAGAGTTCTTTACATCCTCAGTGGAATATCCAGACTCTGCAATAGTTGAAATATGCTCTAATGAATCTCTGCAAGTCAGTCTCTCTCTCTCTCTCTCTCTCTCTCTCTCTCTCTCTCTCTCACTTGTTTTTAGATTGCTTTGTTTAATTTTTGATTGCTTTTAATCACCTTTTAATTTTCTGCCTATTTTGGTTTTTCAAAAAGGAAACAAAAGGTGTGTAGTTCAGGGAGTTGGTAGGTAGGAAGGCTCTGGAAAAAGTTGAGGATGAGGGAAAGAGTTATTAAAATATACTGCATGATTTTTTCAAAAATCATAAGAAGCAATTAAAAAGAAGTGAATATACATTTTTTGCCTATTTAAAAAAGAATCTTTATGGAGGTTGAACATAAAGACATCACATGCCAATCACAACAGGGCAGAGCAGTTAACACACTAACACACTTAAGGGAGGAAACAAAAGAGGACATAGAGTCCCTTACACACACAACCCCTCTCTCTATGGTGATTCTTGGCCTCATGTTGCCCCCTGCTGTTCCTGAGTTCCCACGCAGTTAGGTTTGTCATGGCTCACCTTAAGTTGCACAGTCTGGCTTATGAAATAACTTCTTCCTTTAACTTCAGTGTCCACAGAGCTCAGTTTAAGGAATAAGTGACTCTAGTTTACCTAAGGATGATTTATGCATCAGCGATTTTGAGATGTGCCAATACTACTATAATATCCTCTCAAAGTCATATTCCTCTTTAGTGGCAGTTCATTCCAGCTCTACTGCTTCCCATTTCTATAAAGGTAAAAACAGGAGATAAGATTCTTTTTCCTGTCTTCATCAGCCTACCCTGGGGCAGAGCACCTGTGTTCAGAGGGTAAATCACACACCCTACATTGTGTAATAGACAGAGTAAAAAGACTTACACCATAATTGTACATAGGAGTGAGACTGTTAATATCAATAACAGAAATATTGAAGCAGCTCAAGACCTGTCTGACCCTTAGAACCTAGTGCTGAAATATGCCTACATTAAATGAATGGATAGTTAGAAAAACTTCTACTTGGGGAAAACATAAAAGACCTATAAGATAAAAGGTCTGGGTCTTACAGATCTGCAATGAGAACCACTATATCATTGCAGGGTCTTTCTGGGACTGTGACACCAAACAAAAAGTATACATGGGCTAGGCCAAGGTGCCCAGCAAATGGGTAGCTCAATCTACATTTGGGTCCCCCAATAACAGGAGTGGAGTCTGCCCCTAACGGTACTACCTCTCCTGTAATTCATTCCCTTTCCTGGATTTCTTTGTCTGACCTCAGTGGGACATGATGTCCCTAACACAGCAGAGATTTGATGAACCAGGGTTGTAGGATATCTGCCTAGAATAGAAGTAATAGAAGGAGGGACTTGTATTGTGTGTTCAGAGGAGAGGGCAGCTTTTTTAAATGAGTTACTGGTTTAAGTGTATGGTTATGTAAATAAAAATCATTTTATTGCTATGCTGCCGTATCAGAACAATGGCACATGATTTTTCCTTAGGCCCATGGCCTATCCAATTTCAGTTTCTTGGCAATTCTAGCAGAGTTAGCCATGTAGCTTTGTATCCTTAACCCTAATCACCCTAACACTAATTTCATAGTCCTTAAATTCTGTCAAAGCACAAATATTCAATCCCACATTTCTGTACCCTTTGTGTCAGTATAACCTAGAGGCAACTAACTATTGGACATGATGAGGTTTATAGCTAGATTGATGATTACCTTTCTCATCTGATACCCTACAAAGTATGTCCAGTTCTATGTACGCAAATCGGTAGGAGTGAAGCTTCTTCTACTTGACACGGGCTCAACTTTTCTGTATTCAGTAAGATATATGTGTTGTCTTAAACCATAAGGTGTTAAAATTACTTTGTGGATAGAAACCAATACACTTCAGTACAGCCTGAGTTATTTGGGAGTATCTATGGACACTCTTTGGTCAATGATTCAATTTGGGAATACTCATCCAGTAATTCCCATCTTCACCATATACAGCACTTTATTGAAGATAAACATTACAATAATTTGGAATCTTCAGCTGTGAGAATTTGAAGCCTAAGACTGAATGTAATCATAGCTCTGAACGACATGATATAGGCACCAAACATCCTTCAACCTTATAAACAAGATACAGACAGAATCATTTTATGAACATCTTAGAGGAAATTGGGTGAAAAACAGGAATAAAAAGCTATTAAAATAAGAGCAAAAAGGAAACCACAGAGGCCAGCAGGAAAGCTATGGAGCTACCCTCTTATGATATAATAGGAAGGAACAGAGCTGAGAACCAGTCTGAAATACTGTACAGCTGAAAACTGAGGCTGTGTCAGTGTGCTCTCCGAGCACAGTAGTATGTGGCAGTATCTGCAGTGTCCACACTGGTGATCTTGAGGAATGCTCGGGTGTTGGAGGTGTCCTTGGAGACTGTGAGCCGGCTCTTCAGAGATGGGTTGTAGTACTTATCACCATCCAAATCAATGGCTGCCAGCCACTCGAGACTCTTCCCTGGAGGCTGATGAATCCAGCTCACACCCATACCAGAAGTGCTCAGTGAAAACCCAGAGAAATAGCACGTCAGACTGAGGGTCTGGGAGGGCTGCAATATCCCAGGGCAGATTCTTTCAGAGTAACCTGGGACAGGACATCTGTGAAGAAAGAGAGGGGAGAAAGTAAGGTTGGAACAGGTGATGATTGAAAAGTTCATCCCTTAGGAAGGCTTGGCACTCATATAAGGGGACAATCAGCAGCAGGAATTAGGAAGTAAGCCTGACCATGCCTTCACATCAGTGAGTACAGAGACCCAGCTTGGGCTTTTCAACCCAAGGTTGGGTGGATCCAGGAAAGATTTGCATTCCCTCTCCAGGTGCTGACTCTGCTGGTGTACTTAACTTTTAGGACTCAAGAGGTATCAGTCTAGGATGCGAGATGCAGGATCCCTCATGAGAGTTCATTTGGCTTCCCATAGAAAGTAGATAACACAGAAGACCAGGTTCCTCAGTACACAACACTTCTGATGTGTGATGTTGGGGTGCATTAGAATTGATAGAGACCATCACTCTGACATACAGGGTCATGACTCTGTTCACTCATATATGAATCTTTTCCCGGTGTTTCTTCATGGCAGACAGATGAGAAGCTCAAAGGCAACAAACATTTTACTCCTACCTTGATGACAGTTTGTTTCTAGGTCCTGTGTAGTCTTATCACTATTTATTTTCCACTAAATTGGAACAGTAACTGTTCCAATATGTATAAATAAAATTCTTACATATTATAAGACTATATGCCATCTCAATTATGAATACTATAATTCCATGAAAGAGAGTGATTTCACCGACTTTACTGATATGTCCATTTCCTGGCTCACATATTTGAAATTGCTATTTATTCAACAATCAGCAGCTTCATCTTCATATTTACCTGTATTTGTGACAACTTTAAAATCAACAGCAGAAATCATAAACTCTAAGCATGGAGAAGTTTATTCAACTCTCTTAGATGCTGATGATCTTGGAAGAAGGCACAGTGGGCAGTGGATGCTGAAAGGCACAGCAGGCAAGGTTAGGGATTTTTTTTTCTTGCATTCAGAAATGTTCAAATACAATGCACTCTTCTTTGTTCATTGTATCAGCATTGATGGTTTAGAACTTAAAGAGAATAAGATTTGCCTGAATTTGGTCAACTTTTTGCAGTGGCTTGTTAGCATGAGTGTGACTGAATATATGGAAAAAATCTTAAGTAGATGACTGATTGCATTAAAGAAATCTACACCCAAAACAATCACATTCATTTTATGAGCAAAGCATCTTATTATTTTGAAACGTTTGAAAATTTAAAATATCAAGGTATGTCCAAACCGTAAAATAAGATCTTAGCACAAAGGTGCAGCAACACAAGAAAGAGAAACCAATCCCTGAATGTTGAGTGCCATCTGCAGCCCTGAACCTTCAAGGGTAGAATGGGCAATAAGGCCTGCACTAATGCTTACGTCCTTTTTCTAGGGGGTTGTCAATGTTAAAATTACTGTTTATATATGAATATATTACGTATCTTCAAAAAGAATTTCTGAAATTGTCTCCATGAGACTCAAATACCATCATATACATCCTCATCAGGCAGGAGAAAGTGTCTAAAAGAAGCCAAAGACCCTGGAATGGATGACACAAAGGCTAAGTTGCCAAATTTCGGCGAAGGGACCAGAGAGCCAAACGTTGGTTCCTGAATATTGAAAAGCTCATACCATAGACTCTTCAGAAGACTGGAATATCATGCCCAAATTAAGAATGCAGATATTGCATTTCAGATGCTTTGTCCATAGAGGACATAAAAGCATATTATTATCTTAAGTTTGTGATATGAACTGCAATGGATGAAGAAATTTTTCCTAAGGTTTTCCGATGTGCTTGAAGTAATTCCAGGTCCAACTCCATAAATGTACAGACAGAGATGTAGACAACATGCTACAAAAGTTAAAATAAATAAATTTAATCCAATAAAATTTTATATAAATTTATATATGAACCACTCTGCCACTTAGGGCTCAAAAATTAGAACTTATTACTCTAAATGTGGATCACATTAACTCATACACTTAGATTATTTCAATGATAAACTTTACAGCTGTCAAAATCCCTGTACTCAGGTATACTCAGCCTGAGAGCACATTTTCATCTCAACTAGAGTGTTTATGTATTTCTAATCAGTGCTGTAATCATTGCTGAGTCTCGATGTTAATCACAAGGACATGTGAGGAGAAAAGCACTGCAGACTGCACATGTATTAGCTAAGGTAGAACTACCAATCCATCCTTCAGAAACTCTCAAGCACTTGGATTGAAAATGACCATACTATCATGCAATTCATTTGAGGAGGGCATATTGTATGTTGATGGTATGAGTAACAGGATTACACATATGTATAGTAGAGCAGCAACCAGATATTCCTTATAATGATGCCTAAAGTATACTACCAGAGGCATGATCAAATTTCATGTGGAGCAAATGGCTTTCAGCCAGGGGAGAGAAAGTCAATCTATCACAAATTATTAGGAAACTCAGGTATATTCCCAGTGGGCTGGGATTCTAAAATTCTAACGGTGCACAACTACTTCTTGACAAGCTAATAAAACATTCCAAGAGTAAATCTGAAGAGTAGGATAGTTACAGTGCACACACCTGGAACATCAAATCAGATTTAAGGACTCTCATCCCTTAAACGCAAGACAGGAGAGTGAAAAAGCTGGTGTCAGGAGTGCTGTGAACATAGCAAGGTGGCCTCAGCATCCACATATTGTAAAGAACATTGCCTTTATTCATGTGTAATTGGTATTAATATGGTATACCTGTCACCTCTTCACTGCCTTAGAGTCCTTTTTCCCCAAGTCACAAAAGGTATATATTAGGACTTAATATTCCTAATTGTTAAAAACATTTTAGGAAAAATGTACAGTAAAGTAAGTGTTGAAAATAAAAATGTAAGGAAGGTCAGAATGAAAATATGCATGGCTTCTCCCACTCTCCTTCAGCTGAACTGAGGGCATAACATGGCAGCGGGACCAGATCCCCTACACTTTCCCAGCAGAGCTGCATGGGTTTAACATTGTGGATGGAACATCAAGGACTGTATTCCCAAGTCACATTCTATCATATTTTCGAGCCGCGAAACTCCTGCCAGTCAAAATAATGACAGATTTACAGATGCAGTTAATGGTGATGATGATGTCTGAACACAACATGTTTAAATATTTCTATCATTTTTTCATTTGTATATGTAATTGGTTTTTGCCCTTCATATAAGGTTAGTATCTAATTAATAAATCATATTCTCAATTACTTAACAAAGAACTTTTACTGTCCTGAATTTGTAGTCTTGTCAAGTAGCTATATCACATGTATATTTTGGTCTCTGAGGTTGAAACCTTAGAAAATGAAGTCTCAGAGTCTCCTAGGATTGCCTCACTTTCCAGATGTTTCTCTGCACCTGTTACTGTTTCAATCCTGGTGAAAGTTGGATCTATACCACCCCCTGCTGGTCCTGAGCATCCAATAAGAGGGTTGTTTCTAAACACACAGGGAAACTGCTCACTTTGTCTCCAACACAGTAAAAAAAAGCTGTGTCTTAATGGCACCAGAGTCCTCTTTTAGAGTGAACTCGTTCTTAAACTGACATTCTGATGGATTCTTCATGGAAAGCTCCACACTTTATATAGACCTTATCCTCTTTGCTTTCAGGGCAAGTGTGTTCTTCCTGAAGGTGAACAGCTATGAGGAGGTTTTCACCCTAACAGTCATGAACAATCATCATACAGTGCATAGGTCCAGCCACAATGTGGGAAGAGTATTGAAGAAAAGCAGGAATGGGAGAGGCACTAATATAATAATGACACTGGGTCAGTAATGTATGCAAGCTATTAGTGCAAGTGCTCTCTGTTTACCCAAGGATTCTCATCATTCTTCCTTCCTCACCACTCATGCTTTTGCCTTCCCCCATTTTCTCATTCTATTTTCTTCTCTCCTTTCATTCTTTCTTTCTCCCCACAAAAGAGCCTGAACACAGTCTTTTATTTACTAAAGCTACACCTTTAAGGCTTTGATTATTGTTAATAGTTATTTTTAAAATCCTTAAATTTACATAAATCCTATGAGTTCCAGATCATTAATCCCAACCCCTGTTTCCTTGAAACAGAAACTAAACACAAAGCAAAAGCATATTTCCTTATAGGTTTTCCACAGCTTGTTCTTCATGGGTACGTGGGCAGAGCACTTGTGGATTCCTAGTACAGTAGAGAGCAGTCCTTAGTAACAGTTTTCATAGAAGAACAGAAAGATCACACACACTACTAAGGTTGAAATGATTTTTATGAAGTTTTTAATTTTATGCATGCAAAGCACCCAGCTCTCTCTAATATCTCTCTAGGCATTCTCACATCCAGTTCTACAAGTAACTAGGGGAACAAACTACTAACTTTTTGTATCTTGTATTTCATCTTTTAATTCTCCAATCTTTGTTTCATCATCCTAGTGATTCAATAGCCTAATGCCTCTCCTTCAAATATTATTTTTCTAGATATATAAAAGTCTTCCTTCTATAATATGAATCTATCATTTGCTTGTATTTTATAGATTCCTCTTTTATATCCATGCCTTTTCTTTTTGAGACCACTTTAACTTTCTATCCTTGATGTCCTCAAGTTCATACTGGCTAATTAATGCAGCAGGCATTGGACAGGAGAGTACTGTATCTCCTCATGATATTCAAGGCCATGTCTGCAAAGGATCATGAAGGCTTTTTTGGCCTTTGTGGTTATGTTGCCCTAAAGGCCAAGAACAAGGCCTCTTCCTTGCTGTCCAAAGCCTCATGATCACCTACTCATCGCTGAGAAGGACATCTGTTTCATTTATTATGGAGTGATTTGCTCTCAGTAATGGGGAAAGTACATTCCCTAGAAAGAGAGATTGGAAGTAAAGAAGTACAGATCTATTGCAGATCTATAGCAGTCATAAGCATACGTGGGGATTATGTGGATCAAAGGGTCGGTGATGTTCCAGGGGCAGGAACGGTTCAAAATTTCACTACCCAGCCATGCCAGACCCTCATGTCTCTCCTCATGAATCAACACAGCTAACCCACAGGCCTTCTAAGATTGCATGATGTTTGTTCACATTCTACTCACAAAGGCCAAAAAGCAGCACTAACTATACAGAGTTGAAAACATAATTCCCAGATTGGGAGGTGGTTGCATTTGATACTGGCCTAAACCAGATGGAAAGTGGGAACCAGGGAACAAGAAGAGATTGGGGCACAGGCCAAGTACCCCAGAAGATGTGTTTAGTAAAATTACTTACAACATTGTTTATTTATTTTCTTCTTTCCATATTGGTCCTGAGAGTTTGATAAGCTGCTGTGTTGGGCATGGTTGTTTTTCCCTTATCGAGCTTGTTTATCACAGTGAAGCTAACTTTCATCTTTCTTCCTGTAAAACATTCCACTAAGAACTTTCTGCAGTACCGGCTTGTTCATCATGAGGTGCGTCAGATTGTACTTTCTTGAAATACTGTTATTTTTCCATTCATTTTGAAAGATAACTTAGCAGGGTATAACATTCTTGGTTCACAGTTGCTCACTTTCAGAGCTTGAAATATTGCATTCCACATCTATCTCTCCAGTCTTTGTGGTTGCTAACAAAGGGTCTGGGGTAATTCTGCTATTTCTGACTTTTTCATTGGTGTTTTGGATGTTTCTTTTAGTATTGATTCTTTGTTTTTAATATTTGACATCCTGATTGTGCTATTGCGTACTCATGACTTTTTGTGTTCTACATATCTCTTTTATTTGGAAGCCTACTTCTTTTGGTAATTTGGTGTAATCTCTATAATTAGTTGAACTTTTTTCTCTCAATTTTACCTCTGCACTGTGAATTCTTAGATTTGGCTTCCTGGACCCATTCTGGAGTTCTTACAAATATCATTCGTGCTACTGAATTTTTTCCTTATACATGTCTGTTTATTTTATTTACTGAACTGTATCCTCCACCAAAGGAATTCATTCTTCTTCCTGGTACTGTTTTTTAATGATAACATCTGTTGTAATTTTTGATTGGCTGCACATTCCCTTAATTTCAAAAACTTTTATATGATAATATTTCAAGGTTTTAATCTCCTTGCTTTTTTTCGCTCCACAATCTTACCTTTGCCTTCCAATTTATTAACTGTTTCATTCACTTTGAAAACTGCCTTGTCTCAATCTTGAATAGATTCTCTTAACTTACACGTATTTGTTTGGCTACTCAGTGTTATTGTTATTTCTTTTGAATATAAAGACTCCAAATAATTTCTGAGACATTTTATCTTTTTCCATACTTTTGAATTCTCTCAGATAGGGACAGGTAATTGTTGTGTTGTAGTTTTCTGGGTTTTTTTTTATATCATTTCCTTGTACTTTATACATCTGCTGAAGTGCACATGTTTTCACATCTAATGTTGTTTAAAACCAATGTTAATACCCTCAAGCATACAACCCATGGAGCAATTACTTCATTCAACGATCCTTTGACCTCCCAACCTCACCCTCATCCCTTGTTACCACTCTAGCTACTCTTCTAGCCTATTTAGTCTTTTCTTTTGATACTTCAATCCCACCCAAAATTTTCACTACAAATAACACCTCTCATTTAAAAAAGTAAAAGGGGGAATTGTGGGGCAGCAGGCAGTGAAAGGTACCCTGATTTCTGGAGGAGCTAGGTCTAATTCTAAAAGGGACAGCAGGTGTATTAACGGTATCCCAGAATATCTGGGCCTCACATAGCTGCACCCACAAGTTTCCTGTAGAGAGTTTTGAGACAGACGAGTCATGTAGGGCTATGCCTCAAGCCCCTTCTCCACAGATGAGGAAGTGACCACAGGTTACACAGGCCCAAGACAGATCAGCCAGAGAGGAAAATACCCCCAAAGCCCTCCTCCACAGGTAGGAGGAGGAAGTGATTCCAGGTTACATAGGCTCAAAACAATGCCCTAAGCACCTCCTCCACAGGTGAAGATGTGAATACAGGTCATGTAGGCTCAAGACAGATCAGGACAAGAAACAGGACCATGACTCCACATAAGTAGATGAGGTCTTTCCAAGCTGTCAGGCAAAAGCAATAGGAAGTACCTGCTGTCAGAACCTGACCCATTCAAAAAATTTTATTAAGGTGTCCTGTTCAAAATTACAGGTGTGCAGGAACCATTCCATCTTCTGAGAGTTTCTGTCAAAAGAGCTGTAACACTGCAGCTTGGGAAAGAGGTCTATTCTCCCTGAAATCATTGACTCCAGAAGTCCCCTGCACCCCTTGCCAGCTAGTCAGTCCCCTGCTGTCTCAGCCCAAGCTACCTAAAAGGCAGGAAGCAATGAAAAGGAGCAAAAACTAGCAGCAGGGGACCAAAGAAGTTGTTCCCCCCTGCCTGAGATCTCCCCCTTCCCCAAACCATGCCCCCTTAGTCAGGCAAGAGATTCTATGGCAGAACCCAAAAAGGTGCCAGGAGCCACCTGTTCCTCAAGTTCTGCACAGCTAATTTATTCAGATGTTTTTCTTTCACTGACATATGCAACAAGTATTTATCAATATTATTGAAGACATTGACATGAAGATTGTAGAGGGCATGAGGGCCTGGTACTCACAGAGAAGCAGGATTGTATAGGATAACCTTGTCTGAATTTTTGGTTCAATTCCATTTATCAACCATTCTTATTTTACTCCAATATTCTGCTGTTTTTATTACAGGAATTTTAGTCATATAGGGATGGCTTCTCAAGGAAGGAGGAAGAAATCAAATATTTGCACCCCATTCAGAAAGAGGAAAGTAGAGGTTCTTAACAAACTGCTGATTACTTTTTGCTATCTGTTTGGACAAAAATGCACCCTATACCCAGGATGATTATCCTAGATTTTTCCATCATTAGAATATTACTCATCCTAAGGGAGGTGTCACATGTACTTTATGGCCTCCAAAAATGTACTCTATTGGTCAGAGACCACACTAGACTCTAGGCTGTAGCAATAGAGCCAAACTCATAGCCACAAAAACTCCATAAAGAGATTCTATATGGCCCCACCTTAAGCTTTACTGTGCAACTGGATTTAGAATTATTATGCAAATAGGAGTTGCCCACAGACCCTTTTCCAATTTCTATTACTATGTTGAAATATACCTATACTAAACAGTCTGTGCTCAGACTCCTCAAAGTCCAATCCAGATTGACAAGGAAATCAACACCACATTCTCATTCTTATCTTCACATGGATTGTTTCCCTCTATGATACCTGCAAGGATGACCTCAAGAAATAAAAGCTTCCTATGAGAAAATTCTGTGATCTTAGATTAACAGAAAACTTCAAGCTTTAAACCACACATACACACACACACACACACACACACACACACACACATACACACACACACACACACAGAGAGAGAGAGAGAGAGAGAGAGAGAGAGAGAGAGAGAGAGAGGAGATAGGCTAAAAATTCAAATATTTTACTTATGTGTTTCATTATACCTAAGCATTACATTTTTACACATTCCTCATCATTAAATCCTTTCAGTCCTGCCTTTTAAATACACTTTAAAGATTTAAACAAATACATTAGACATTTGAGCAAACGGGAAATATACACTACAGATATCTTATCAGAAATTTCTCTTTATTAGTAATTTACAATTCTTTTTCTATAGCTTAATGAAAATAGATTACTTCCTCAATATATCCTGATTACTGGTTTCCATTCCCCAACACCTTCCCAATCTTCTCCCAGCTCTACTCTGTTTATAAAATTACAAAACAAACAGAATCTAAGTATGATAAAACCCAGATGCCCTTCAACAGAGGAATGGATACAGAAAATGTGGTACATCTACACAATGGAATATTACTCAGCTATCAAAAACAATGACTTTATGAAATTCATAGGCAAATGGAGGGAACTGAAAAGTATCATCCTGAGTGAGGTAACCCAATCACAGAAAAACACACATGGTATGCACTTATTGATAAGTGGCTATTAGCCCAAATGCTTGAATTACCCTAGATGCCTAGAACAAATGAAACTCAAGACGGATGATCAAAATGTCAATGCTTCACCCTTCTTTAAAAGGGAACAAGAATACCTTTGGCAGGGAAGGAGAGGCAAAAAGATTAAAACATACAGAAGGAACACCCATCCAGAGCCCCTATACATGGACTGACCCTGGACTCTGACCTCATAGGTAGCAATGAATATCCTAGTAAGAGCACCAGTGGAAGGGGAAGCCCTGGCTCCTGCTAAGACTGAACCCCCAGTGAACTAGACTCTTGGGGGGAGGGCGGCAATGGGGGGAGGATGGGGAGGGTAACACCCATAAAAAGGGGAGGGGAGGGGGATGTTTGCCCAGAAATCAGGAAAGGGAATAACACTCGAAATGTATATAAGAAATACTCAAGTTAATTAAAAAAAAATAAAATAAATAAAAAAAAAAAACTCAGGTGACAGCAGATGCTGGCGAGGATGTGGAGAAAGAGGAACACTCCTCTATTTTTGGTGGGATTGCAGACTGGTACAACCATTCTGGAAATCAGTCTGGAGGTTCCTCAGAAAATTGGACATTAAACTGCCTGTGGATCCAGCTATACCACTCTTGGGCATATACCCAAAAGATACCCCAACATATAACAAAGACACGTGTTCCACTATGTTCATAGCAGCCTTATTTATAATAGCCAGAAGCCTGAAAGAACCCAGATGCCCTTCAATGAGGAATGAATACAAAAAATGTGGTACATCTACACAATGGAATATTACTCAGCTATCAAAAACAATGACTTTATGAAATTCGTAGGCAAATGATCAGAACTGGAAAATATCATCCTGAGTGAGGTAACCCAATCACAGAAAAACACACATGGTATGCACTCATTGATAAGTGGCTATTAGCCCAAATGCTTGAATTACCCTAGATGCCTAGAACAAATGAAACTCAAGACGGATGATCAAAATGTGAATGCTTCACTCCTTCTTTAAAAGGGGAACAAGAATACCTTTGGCATGGAATAGAGAGGCAAAGATTAAAACAGAGACAGAAGGAACACCCATTCAGAGCCTACCCCACATGTGGCCCATATATATACAGCCACCCAATTAGACAAGATGAATGAAGCAAAGAAGTGCAGGCCGACAGGAGCCGGATGTAGATCGCTCCCGAGAGACAGAGCCAGAATACAGCAAACACAGAGGCGAATGCCAGCAGCAAACCACTGAACTGAGAATAGGACCCCCGTTGAAGGAACCAGAGAAAGGACTGGAAGAGCTTGAAGGGGCTCAAGACCCCATATGTACAACAGTGCCAAGCAACCAGAGCTTCCAGGGACTAAGTCACTACCTAAAGACTATACATGGACTGTCCCTGGACTCTGACCTCATAGGTAGCAATGAATATCCTAGTAAGATCACCAATCGAAGGGGAAGCCCTGGGTCCTGCTAAGACTGAACCTCCAGTGAACCTGATTGTTGGGGGGACGGCGACAAGGGGGGGAGGATGGGAGGGAACACCCATAATGAAGGGGGGGGGAGGGGATGTTTGCCGGAAACCGGGGAGCAGAATAACACTCTAAATGTATATAAGAAATACTCAAGTTAATAAAAAAAAAAAATTCTGGCAAACCGAATCCAAGAGCACATCAAAACAATCATCCACCATGATCAAGTAGGCTTCATCCCAGGCATGCAGGGATGGTTTAATAAACGGAAAACCATCAACGTGATCCATTATGTAAACAAACTGAAAGAACAAAACCACATGATCATTTCATTAGATGCTGAGAAAGCATTTGACAAAATTCAACACCCCTTCATGATAAAAGTCCTGAAAAGAATAGAAATTCAAGGCCCATACCTAAACATAGTAAAAACCATATACACCATACCAGTAGCTAACATTAAACTAAACAGAGAGAAACTTGAAGCAATCCCACTAAAATCAGGGACTAGACAAAGCTGCCCACTCTCTCCCTACTTATTGAATATAGTTCTTGAAGTTCTAGCCAGTGCAATCAGACAATGAAAGGAGGTCAAGGGGATACAGATTGGAAAAGAAGAAGTCAAAATATCACTATTTGCAGATGATATGATAGTATATTTAAGTGATCACAAAAGTTCCACCAGAGAAGTACTAAAGCTGAAAAACAACTTCAGCAACGTGGCTGGGTATAAAATTAACTCAAATAAATCAGTAGCCTTCCTCTACACAAAAGAGAAACAAGCCGAGAAAGAAATTAGGGAAACGACACCCTTCATAATAGACCCAAATAATATAAAGTACCTCGGTGTGACTTTAACCAAGCAAGTAAAAGATTTGTACAATAAGAACTTCAAGACTCTGAAGAAAGAAATTGAAGAAGATCTCAGAAGATGGAAAGATCTCCCATGCTCATGGATTGGCAGGATTAATATAGTAAAAATGGCCATTTTACCAAAAAGCGATCTACAGATTCAATGCAATCCCCATCAAAATACCAATCCAATTCTTCAAAGAGTTAGACAGAACAATTTGCAAATTCATCTAAATAACAAAAGACCCAAGATAGCTAAAACTATCCTCAACAATAAAAGGACTTCAGGGGGAATCACTATCCCAGATCTCAAGCAGTATTACAGAGCAATAGTGATAAAAACTGCATGGTATTGGTACAGAGACAGACAGATAGACCAAAGGAACAGAATTGAAGACCCAGAAATGAACCCACACACCTATGGGCACTTGATTTTTGACAAAGGAGCCAAAACCATCCAATGGAAAAAAGATAGCATTGTCAGCAAATGGTGCTGGTTGAACTGGAGGTCAACATGTAGAAGAATGCAGATTGATCCATGCTTATCACCCTGTACAAAACTTAAGTCCAAGTAGATCAAGGACCTCCACATCAAACCAGATACACTCAAACTAATAGAAGAAAAGGTGGGGAAGCATCTCGAACACATGGGCTCTGGAAAAAATTTCCTGAACCAAACATCTATGGCTTATGCTCTAAGATCAAGAATCGACAAATGGGATCTCATAAATCTACAAAGCTTCTGTAAGGCAAAGGACCCTGTGGTTAGGACAAAACGGCAACCAACAGATTGGGAAAAGATCTTTACCAATCCTACAACAGATAGAGGCCTTATATCCAAAATATACAAAGAACTCAAAAAGTTAGACCGCAGGGAGACAAATAACCCTATTAAAAACTGGGGTTCAGAGCTAAACAAAGAATTCACAGCTGAGGAATGCCGAATGGCTGAGAAACACCTAAAGAAATGTTCAACATCTTTAGTCATCAGGAAAATGCAAATCAAAACAACCCTGAGATTCCACCTCACACCAGTGAGAATGGCTAAGATCAAAAACTCAGGTGACAGCAAATGCTGGCGAGGATCGGAGAAAGAACACTCCTCCATTGTTGGTGGGGTTGCAGACTGGTACAACCATTCTGGAAATCAGTCTGGAGGTTCCTCAGAAAATTGGACATTGAACTGCCTGAGGATCCAGCTATACCTCTCTTGGGCATATCCCCAAAAGATGCCCCAACATATAAAAAAGACACGTGCTCCACTATGTTCATCGCAGCCTTATTTATAATAGCCAGAAGCTGGAAAGAACCCAGATGCCCTTCAACAGAGGAATGGATACAGAAAATGTGGTACATCTATACAATGGAATAATACTCAGCTATCAAAACCATGACTTTATGAAATTCATAGGCAAAAGGATGAGAACTGGAAAATATCATCCTGAGTGAGGTAACCCAATCACAGAAAAACACACATGGTATGCACTCATTGATAAGTGGCTATTAGCCCAAATGCTTGAATTACCCCAGATGCACAGAACACATGAAACTCAAGAGGGATGACCAAAATGTGAATGCTTCACTCCTTCTTTAAAAGGGGAACAAGAATGCCGTTTGCAGGGAATAGGAAGGCAAAGATTAAAACAGAGGCAGAAGGAACACCCATTCAGAGCCTGCCCCACATATTGCCCATACATATACAGCCACCCAATTAGATAAAAGGGATGAAGCAAAGAAGTGCAGGCCTACAGGAACTGGATGCAGATCGCTGTTGCACACCCAATGTCCCGCCAGCAAGAACGACGCACGGCAACAGGATTCTTCTGCGAACAAGCCTTTACTGTGTTACTGCTCTTCTTAGTGTTACAGCTCTTCTTAGTGTTACAGCTCTCTTAGTGTTACAGCTCTCTTGAACAGGGACCCCGAGCAGCAAAATCGCTCGACTTATATAGACAACAGTATGCTAATTATCTCTCAGGGATTGGTGGGGCATGGATCACCCCACTACTTGTCTTCCAGGGATTGGCGGAGAATGAATCACCTCATTAGCATATTAACGGTCAACTGACACCTGGTGCATAAACCGCACATGTGCAGTACCGCTGTTCACCACTAGAGGGAGCCCTAGCAAGGGGACAAGCCTGCACATGCGCAGTAAGTCGTTTATATCCAGACAAGGCTGGATGTCGGCGCCATCTTTGTTTCGCCGCGCCGCTCTCTACATCTCCCCCTTTTTTGTTTAATAAAATGACTGGTCTAGATCTGGGTGTCATGTCAATCTTGTCATTGCTCCTGTCTTAGGTCGTTCTCATCCAAACTCGGCCTTACCGGTCATAGAGTTACCCTATCGCCACTGGACCCCGTGTCTTAGGTTGGTCCGAGTTCGAGGAAAGTTGCCCGTACCTGGATACAATGACTCCACATGACTGTGACAAAAATGATCTAGGGCGAACTCTTGATCTTTCAAAGAGGCCAGCCATATATTGGGAGAAGCACCATTTTTAATGGTGGTCATAGCCTGGTAAACCACCACCTTGTGTCTGGCATGTTCTCTTTTTAAACGGCCAATAAGCCAGAGACCTACTCCGCAACCCAGGAGGACAATAGCTCCCCGGGACAAACATGCCCACCCACTCCTTAAAAAGGGAGAAAGCATTGGTAACCCATGAGGTAAAGTCTTCAACTGTGATGGGGTCCAGCCTAGTGCTGTTGAGGCCAGCAATCTGCATCAGCAATTGTCTTGATAGTTGCTCTGCTTTCATGGACCAGTTTCCTTTCCGATAATTCGAGATTTCTTTGCTCTGTTGAAAATTCTGAGAAAAGTTAGCTCGCAAAGGAATAATGCACAAACCTCTAAGGGAGGAAACACAAGACAGCTGTGTCATATGATACAGTGCTTCAATTTGTTCTTGAACTAAATCTATCCTTTGATTGGCTAATAGAAGACCAGATGCCAAATGGGTATTAAATTCTTCTTGTATCTCTAGCGCCATTGCAGTTCTTTATACAATCTGATTGACAGTCTCAGCCGTCTGTATTTGATTGGTCATAGCGATTGCAGCTGTGGTAGCTGCGGCAGCAGACAGCACAATGGCTGAAATTATGGCTGCTGTAATTCCAAAATCTCTTTTGGCTCTCAGCAAATTAAGAATAGGAAAGCTATCTGGGTTTGCCTCCACTGGGATTGGCACAAAGGAGGGAATCTTAACCATCACTGCGGTGTCATTGGTGCCATCCCAGCATTCAGCTAAATAGCAGACTACATCAGAGCTATTACAATTTAAAGCACCACTGCTTACATTAGTGCTTATCAGAAAAAAGGTGATCTAGCACATACTGAAGTACTAGTGGCAGTATTATTTACCAAGAGGTTATTATATTGAATATTGATCAACCTGGTATCACCTTTTTCTGGTAGCTGAAACATTATACAGCATGAAGTTCTTTCCTATCAACCTAGCAAAGGGGGTCAGGGATGTATATGTCCCTTGCTCATTGGACAGCACCCATTGAAACCAAGGCCAGAGATTATGCTTGCCAGTCTTATTCTCAAAACAGTAGAATTGCTATGAACTGGCATGGGTACTGGCCAGGATCTGGCAATAGCCCACAGGGTGAGCGAATTAACCTGTATTACCATTCCCAGTAGTAATAGTAGGATTCCTAGTCTCATCTTCAGGAAGAGCAGAAGGCAATTTTCGAGTCAAACGCTCAGGTACCCGAATTGGATTTTCTTGATTCTGCGGAAAAACACAAATCGCTCCCCTAGATCTCTAAATCACGGGATCTGGGCCACGCCATTCATCAGTTAAGACATCCTTCCACTTTACTTCTGTATTAGTTATAGGTGTAGTAGTAGCATGGCGATCCGCAGCAGAGCGGCCATGTGCATCCAGAATTAAGAAATTTAGAGTAAAAAGAGCTAAAGAAAGTTGTTCTTTTGGTGTTTGGCTGCTGGCAATTCCCCCTTTTTTTTTTTGTATAAGCTCTTTTAAGGTACGATGTACCCTTTCCACAATTCCTTGACCTTGGGAATTGTATGGTAAGCCTGTAGTATGACCGACCTGTATTGTCTGGCAAAATGCCTGAAAGGACTTTGCAGTGTAGGCAGGCCCGTTGTCTGTCTTGAGACTATCAGGCTTTCCCCAGGCTGCCCATGCCTCTAAGCAATGGCTAATGGCATTACGAGCCTTTTCACCAGTCATCAGAGTAGCGTGTATAATACCAGAACAGGTATCAACAGAAACATGAGCATATTTTAAATTTCCAAATTGAGATATGTGTGTGACATCCATCTGCCAAAGTTTTAGCTAGATCAGACCACGAGGGTTAATACCCACATGAGGAGGGTGGTGAAATTGAACACAATTTTGGCAACATAACACCACGTCACGAGCTGCAGCTCTAGAGATTTTAAATTTTTGTTGAAGAGTAAAGGCAGGTACATGAAACTTTTGATGAAATTCTCTAGCGAGATCAACCGGAGTGGCATGAAAATGAACTCTCTATGAGTACTAGCATCCACCAGGGCGTTATTACTGGTCGTGGGACCAGGCAAATTAGTATGGGCTCGAATATGTTGTATAAAAAATTTATTTTTTCTGGCCCAAATCAAATTTTGTAATTCTAAAAGAATTTGACATACAGTACTAGTCGACCGAATTGGCCCTGCAATTTCAAGTGAGTGCACCGCATTAACTACATAAGCAGAGTCAGAAATTAAAAAAATCATGAAATCTTTTGAAAACTTCCAATACAATTTTACATTCTGTAATTTGGGGGGTATCTGGATTGTATTGAATTAATACTGGTTCTTGAGAATCAACCATATAGGCACCTACACCTGTTTTGGAGCCATCTGTATAAATATCTAACGCTCCAGACAAAGGCTCTGAGGCAGTGATCTTAGGAAAGATCACTGGATGTTCAGTAAAAAATTGTAGCAAAGGATCCTTAGGCTAATGATTGTCAAACTCTCCATCAAAACTACAGCGTAATATGGCCCAATCATCTATCAAGGCACACAATGTTTCTATCTGAGCAGTTGTATATGGTATAATAATTTTCTTGGGTGAAATACCAAAATGCTGAATACAAGATTTAATGCCTAACACAGCAAGCTGTGCAACAGCAGAAGGGTAATATTCAAGGGTCTTATTTGGAGAAGTATGGGGATAAATCCAAAGAAGTGGACCTTATTGCCATAATACTCCTGTAGGCTGACGAAAGGTTCTCAGTATACACAAAAGGAGATCCTCCTTTTCCTTGTACCTTTTTAGCATTGCCTTTTCCAGTCTTTCTTCTACTTTCCTCAAGGATAATCGTGCTTCCTTGGTTAAAGCATGGGGTGAAGTAAGCTGAGAATCCCCTTTCAGGATCTCATAAAGTGGTTGTAAATCTACATTGGGCATTTTAATATAGGGTCGAATCCAATTTATGCTTCCTAGTAATTTTTGAAAATCATTTAATGTTTTTAAATGATCTTTTGTAATTCAATTTTTTGAGGGAAATACTATGAGGAGTGATTTTAGTTCTAAATATTCTCCCATTTGGCCCATTTGAACCTTTTCAGGTGCTATGAACAATTGCTCTGATTCTATTTTCAGCAGGGAAAATGCTTATGTAAGCTAAGGCAGGAAAAACGGCATTTGGGCGATTCTGTCTCAGGAAATGCAGTAATTCCCTGGGGGGAGGCTACCAGGACTTTTACTGTGCCTAAATAATCAGGGTCAATTACTCCGGGCACAATCTGTAAACCATTCAGGGCAGAGGAGGAGCATCCCAACAATAGCCCAATTGTATCTTTAGGGAGGGGTCCTCTAAAATCTGTGTCTATAGGCTGCACTCCCATTTATTTGGGGGGTTAGTATGAGTCTGGTGGTGGAGTGAAGGTCCAGTCCTGCAGAGCCTTTAGTGGCTCTCCTCGGTCCTTCAGGTGGCGAAGGAAAGGCCAAGGCCTCTGATTGTCCTGTCCCTGTCTGTTGCCCTGTAGAGCCCCATATATTTGAGGGCCCTGGGGATGTGGGCCCCGTTGTCCGTTTTTTGGCGTGCACCACCATATCCTGTCGCTAGGGGTCGGCCATCCAAGTCCTTCACAGATCTACACTCATTTGCCCAGTGGCTTCCCTTCTTACACCGTGGACATAGTCCAGGCTGCTTAGGTCTGTCACTAATTCTCCCCTTATTCCTTTCAGGACACTGTCTTCGATAATGTCCTTTACAGCCACATTTGAAACAGGTATCCGTGGTGGTGGTTTTCCCTAACTGTACCACAGCTGCCGCTAGGCCAGCATTAGTCAATGGTCCTCCCAGTTCCCTGCAGACTTTCATCCAAATTTCTAAATCTTTATGTTTGTATGGTGTTACATAGCAGTCCCATTCTTTTGTACATTGCTCATACTAGCTGCTTATATAAGGAAACCTGACTGTATCGAGGGTCTCTGAAGATCTTCATTTGCAGCCCTCTACCATGCAGACCACAAAGTCTGAAAATGGCTCTGTAGGCCCTTGCAGAACCTTGGTAAGGTTCCCGGAGACTGTGCCCCTATTAGGCAGTGCTTTCTATGCCTTGATGGCTATTTCATTAATTTGGCTATAGACTTGTTCTGGATAACCAGTCTGGTCCAGAGTGAATCTCCCTAGACCCAAAAGCATGTCAGTGTCCCCAATGTCTCTGGAGGTCTACTCCATCTCAGATTAATGGGCGGCCTAGTATTAGCATAGTCAAAATATTAAGAATTTTCAATATAAAGCATTGACCTGAGGCAAGGAGGGCTTTAACCAGACTCCCCAATCCCCCAGAGGTGAGGCAATACCAACAATAGCCTCAACGGGCCACGAAAAAAAAAAACAAAAAGCAAAAGCTGACCCCATAGGTTCTGACTGATTCTGCCAATTGTTTCTAGTCTTAAAGTCAATGGGTTCATGATATAGATGCCCGTTAGCATCCAGAAACACTGGAAAACTTAATCCCATCTCTTTCTACACCCTCTGGGCAAAGGAGAAAATAGCTTTTATGGCTTCACCATGCTTTTATATTGAGGGTTATCGGAGGTGCTGTTGGTATAACGCTTTTTTTTGCCTAGTGTCTGTCTCGTTGCCACATGGCACTAGCATAGCCAGTCCTGGATCAATCTCTCCCTCTCACTTGAACAGCCTCTTCCTCGAGATCGGCCTCATCATCCTCAAAATCCAGTCTCAAAACACTGAGTCTATCCTTCATGCTACAAGGTTTGACTGCCAATTCCTACATATGAATGCATGATGGTGCAGTCTCAATACCTCAACAAAGAGACGTTGCCTTAAAATCTTTTGAAGCCTGGTTTTAGGATAGATTTCCATAAAAAATATCATCCAATTGGAAGAGAGAAACCTGTTTCCCTACATTGGCTCATGCCACATGTTGTCTAGAATAACTCCACCAAATTTACCAGTTTTGTCAACTTTCTGTTACCAATATTTACATTTTAACCATATCCAATAACTTAAAGGCAAATAGTCCACTGTAAGGCATGCAGAGAATATTTATACATTTAAAACCAATCAAAACAAAATTAAGTGGCTACATATCTTTAATATTTAAACCAATCACCATTTTTTACTTTTTCTAGCTGTAGTTTTTAGAAAACACCTCATCACCTGTTGAGTCCAATAATCACGGTCAAAAGATTTTCTAAGGAAAACACCATCAGTTCAGTTTACCTTAGAAGTTTGTGAAGCTCTGGTGTCTTTTGGATCAGCTAGTGTAAACATTTAGCCAGCCCTGGGAGCTTGTCCAGCTGACTTAGGCTTCTAGCTACAGATGCAGGCTCAAAAGCCAATTGAAACTTTTATTTATTTGTTTCCTTTCTTGAAAGGAGTTAGCTTCATCAATGGGGTGAATCAACCATCATTTAAAATTTTAACCTTTCTTTTAAACATGAAACACAAAACATTCAAGCAACGAAGCAAAACCCAGACATAAATTGACATACATGGACAGCTTAGAATACCAGGGACAGACAATAACACAGAGGAAAAGAACTAGATAATTGTTCCACCAAGGGACCCAGACATCCCTACCTAAGAACCAGAATGAGAAATAAGCACTTCTCCAATAGGAGCCAACAGGAAGGCGAACGTCTCCACCTCCTTCTGTTCCCCAGAATCTTCAACAACAAGTTCATTTTCCTTCAAAACATCTGTGGAAGATTCAGGGGACTGTTTTCTCAACCCCATTCTTCTCTTGTCTAGGGTGTAAGCTGTCTCTAGTCAGGGTCCAAAGACTAAAAGCATCTATGAGAATGGGCTTTGCTTCTCTAAGATTTTAACATAACTCTAAAGACACATACACAAAAACATTTTACCATTATTACCTTGTCCCCCCTTTTGACCACTACCACTACCCCCAAATCTTATCTTTTACATGCTTTTCAATTTCTCACGATCCTTCTGAATTCTGCTTACTGGGGCCTTTAAAATCTGTACCCTACCTGAGTTCCCATTAAATTCAATCTGAGTCTGGTGGGTGGAACTGAGAAATGAGTCTCTTTTCTTCCCCTTTTGTTCTTCTCTGCAGGCGACCCCCAGACCCAATAGTTCTACCTTTTAGTTTCACTTTCTCTAAGCTATGGGCAATACTTTCTAGATTGTCAACATTTCTAAAGTCAAACTTTTAAGAAAATATATCTTATTTGTTTCCCTGGTCCTGATTATCCTCTTTTTTTTATCTGCCTTCTCTCTTTCCTTTTATCTCCTTTTCTTTTCTTTTTTTTCGAGACCTTTTTTCTCCTCGACATACTTTCTTTGTTGCTCTGCAAGACCCTCTGACCTGTCCTAGGCTCTAATGGCTTCCCTCATCATTTTATCCTCATGAGCACGGACCATCCCCAAAAGGTTTTGGTCCAGGTTTAAGCTTGCCCTCTGTGGCTTTTCTATCCACACAAAACACAAAAAAACACACACAAACCCACCCACAAAAGAAACAAAATTACAAGCCCTACCTAAATGATCCATTGGAAACAACATTGCCGTAGTTTAAAACCTTTTGACCTCTATACCAACTTTCATCTTCTCTTTTTATCGAACCTTATCTTCCCTTATCCGGGAATTTACCGACGTTGCCATCCTGAAACTGAAGAGTTCTGAATCCACAAGAATGTCCTCGGGTTTCCGCACGGGCCACCAATTGCCGCGCCCACCTCGGCCGGCAAGGAAGATTCAACACGGTCGGATTCTTCTCAACAACCTTTATTGCAGGACCACCTCTTTGCTGATACGGGGACCTCGAGCGGCAAAAGTGCTCGCCTTATGTACACAGCAGGCCGAGGCTATGCTAATTGTCCTTCAGGGATTGGCGGAGAACGAATCACCTCACTAGCATGGTACCGTCCCAGCCAACTGATGCCAGGTGCAAAACCCGTGCATGGGCAGTACCGTTGTTCACCACAGGAGGGCACCCTACAAAGAGCCATCTAGTAGAAGCTAAAAACTAGTAGGTGATCTTCCTGATATGTTTTACTCCAGGCACTGTAACACATGACAGATTTGCTCCTATAGGCAAGGCCATGGAGATTAAGGAACGATTCCTACTATTAAAATGGTTTCCTGTTATTATTGGATATTTATACAATCATTTGACACTTGCCAACATTTTTTCAGATTTACAGAAGAACAATGAAGGTATAATGTATTGTAGTAATGCTATGTAGACAAATAGATAGCTTCTTAATTCTTATTGATTTTTCCTATCAGACTTCCTAGATAATCCTTTATTAATTATTAAAGATCTTCTACAATAGGACTGTTAAAAGCCCTTTTGATATCAACACTACAATAAAAAATCTTCTGTGCTTCAAATATAAATTAATTGTTGCTGAAATAAAAAGCAAACATTTTACAACATTTAATCACGATTCAACAAGTTATAAAGAAAACAATTAAAAAAAAACTAATGATTTTTATAAATTCCAAGACAGGCGATAAAACTCGACTGTTAATCTATATGAGCTTTTCATTATTATGGTCTTTTAACTCTCTCTACCAAGCTGTAGAGCTAGGAATAGTTACTGAATGTTTAGCAAGATAAATTCTCTTAAAGGATATGCATATAAACATCTTTGTTGTAAACCTCTTTCTCAGTTTATGATTTGAATTTATGTTTGAACTTCTAGGTCTTGGTCCATGGCCTATATACCTTGTGTATTGATTTTTTTTTGTTTTTTTTAATTTACTTTTCCATTAAATCAGGATCAGTTGTAAGTTCACTGATACAGGATAGCCATTCAATCTACAACCCACCTGCTGGAAGTTCAAGTAGAGCCACCCCTCACAGATTCTCTGGAACATCTTCACATTCAGATCTCTGGCACATCATAAAGGATTTGCCTCCACCACCACTTGTCTCCTCTATCTACTGTTCTCCCTACATAATCTTCCTCTGAATCACACCACATTCCTCCTCACATATCCCTCCTTCCATCCACCTTCATTTTCTTTTATCTTTTCTCTTCTGAGAATGATTCCTTGGCCTTTCCTTGGGTCACCTAGGTATTTGACCTTTGGGTCTGTTAATTGTGCATGGCTACCCTAAAATTTGTGGTTACTATTCAGCAATAAGTATTTATATACAGCACATTTCCACTTGGATCTGAGTTAGTTCACCAAGCCATTATCACCTAGTTCCATCGATATACCTTTGAAATATATGTGGCCCTTGTTTTTATGGCTGAGTAGTATTCCGTTGTGTAAAGAAACCACACTTTATGAAATGATTCTGATGGTTGGATCATATCTAACTCCAAAATCAAAGAATATAACCAGGTAATAAGACTTTCGGTATTACAATAAGTTAGCAACCTAAAGGAGATTGACAAGATCAGTTGAGGATAAAGTGATCTTAAGCACCCTAATGGAGCTTTAAACAGCTAAGGGTTTTGCACAGAATTTGAAAAGAAACCTTACTAAAGCTCAAAGCACACATTGCACATCACACAACAGTGGGAGATTTCAACACCCCACTCTCAGCAATGGACAGGTCATGGAAACAGAAACTAAACAGAGATACAGAGAAACTAAGAGAAGTTATGAAGCAAGTGGATTTAACAGATATCTATGGAACATTTTAAAACAAAAGAATATATGATTCTGAAAAACAGGTAGTTTGTTCCCAGTTTCTGGCTCTCAAGAATAAAGCTGCTATGAACATAGTTAAGAAAGTGTCCTTTTGGACACTTACATAGCATAAGATGGCCTTGTAAAGCATCCACCTCGACCAGCAAGGAAGATGCAACACCGTTGGATTCTTCTTAACAGCCTTTATTGCAGGAACACCTCATTGTTTATTCGGGGGACCCCAGGAAACAAAGGCACTCTCCTTAAGTACAAAACAGACAGTGGCTGTAAACTTGTCCTCTGGGGATTGGTGGAGTGAGAGATACCTTATTAACATGCTTATCACCCCTGGCCGTGTAAATGCCGGAAGGCCAGGGACAGGGCTATAATAGTTGTGTATACAAATGACCACTAAGATGTCAGTGCCATCTTTAGCTACTCCCAACAGCTTGTTGGGCAATGGTGGAACTCTGTCCTGAAAATGACCCAACTAGAATGTACTAGCAGCATATCACTTTGAAAGAGTCAAAAAAAAGAAAATCGGAAAATAACAAAATCAGGCTAAATCAAAAAAAGGGGGTACAAAATCCGGTGGCATTCTTTAAAAAAATATCAACAAAATAGAAAAAAAAAAAATAATCAGATCCTACTACAAAAGTCTATACGCAACAAAACTGGAACACCTGGATGAAATGGATGATTTTGTACCACAAACCAGATACCAAAGTTGAATCAGGTTCAAATAAACCATATGAACAGCCACATAACCCCTAAGGAAATAGAAGTCATTAGAAGTCTACCAACCAATAGAAAAAGGCCAGGTCAAAGGGTTTTTGTGCAGAATTCTACCAAACCTTCAGAGATGACCTAATACCAAAACTTTTCAAAATATTCCACAAAAAAAGAACAAAAACTACCCAATTCCTTCTATGAAGCCATAGTTACACTGATACCTAAACCACAAAGAGACACAACAAAGAATACTTAAGACCAATTTCACATATATATATATATATATATCAATGCAAAAATAATAAATAAAAGTCTTGTGAACCAAATCCAAGATCATATCAAAAAGATCATTCAACATGATCAAGTAGGGTTCATCCAAGAAATGCAGGGATGCTTCAATACATACAAATCTGTCGAAGTAATCCTGTACACAAACAAACTCAAAGAAAAAAAACCACATGAATATCTCATTAGAGGCTGTAAAGGTCTTTGACAAAATTCAACACCCCTTCATATGATAAGTATCAGATAGAGCAGGAATTCAGTTTCATACCTAAATATAATGAAAGCAATAAACAATAAACCGACAACCAATTACAAACGAAAAGAGATCAACACCAAGCAATACCATGAAAACCAGGAAAAATACAAGGCTGCCCACTGTCTCCCTATCTATTCAATATAGTACTCAGAATTCTAGCCGGAGCAATTAGACAGCAAAAGGAGATCAAACAGATACAAATTGGGAGGGAGGAAGTTCTGATATCACTATTTGCAGATGATGTGATAGTACATATAAGTGAGCCCAAAAATTCTACCAGAGAGCTCCTACTTCTGAGAAACAACTTCAGCAAAGTGGCTGGTTATAAAATAAAATCAAACAAATCAGTAGTGTTCCTCTACTCAAAAGATAAATGGGTCAGGATATAAATTATAGAAACTACAACTTCACAATAGTCACAAATAATATAAAATATCTTGCTATGATTCTAACTACTCAAGTGAAAGATATGTATGACAAGAACTTAAGATCCCTGAAGAAAGCAATTGAAGAATAAATCATTAGATGAAAAGATCTCCCATGCTCATATCTTGGCAGTAATTATATATTAAAATGGCCATCTTACTGAACGCAATCTACAAATTCAATGCAATCCCCAAAATTCCAACTCAATTTCTCAAAGACATAGATTGAAAAATTCTCAAATTTATTTGGAATAAAAACCAAAAACAGGGAAAGAAATCTTCTGAGAATGATTCAACAGTAAGAAAACTTCTGGTGGAATCACCATCACTGACCTCAAACTCTACTATAGAGCAATAGTGATAAAAACTGCATAGTATTGGTACAGAGACATGCAGGTAGATCAATGGAACAGTACTGAAGTTCCAGAAATGTACCCAAATATCTATGGTTACTTGAACTTTTACAAATACTAAAATCATAAAGTAGATAAAAGACAGCATTTTCAACAAATGTGCAACTGGGGCTCAGCATGTAGAACAATGCAAATTTACCCATACTTATCTCCTTGTACAGAACTCAAGTCCAAGTGAATCAAGAACCTACACATAAAACCAGATACATGGAGTCTAGTAGAACAGAAAATGGGGAAGAGCCTTAAACACATGGGCATAGAGAAAATTTTCCATAACAGAACACCAATGACTTTTGCTCGAAAATCAATAATGGAAAAAAGGGGCCTCATAAGAATTGAAAAGCTTCTCTAAGGCAAAAGACACTGTCATTAGGACAAACCCACAACCGACAGATTGGGAAAAGATCTTTACCAACCCTACATCTGATTGGGGGCTAATATCCAAAATGTACAAAGAGCTCAAATAGACTACAGAGAACCAAATAACCCTATAAAAATGGACTATAAACAGACAATTCTCAACTGAGGAATATCGAATGACTGAGAAGCACCTAAAGAAATGTTCAACATCCTTAGTCATCAGACAAATGCAAATCAAAACAACACTGAAATCCACTTAACACCAATCTGAATGGATAGGATCAAAAACTCAGGTGAGAGAAGATACTGGCAAGGATGTGTACAAAGAGGAAAACTCCTCCATTGTTGATGGGACTATAAGCTGGAAATATCACTTTGGAAATCAATGGTGCTTCCTGATACAGAGGAAATAGTTTCCTTCTGAAGATGCAGCTCTACCACTCCTGGGCATATACCCAAAAGATGCTCCAACACATAACAAAGACAAATGCTCCACTATGTTCATAGCAGCCTTATTCATAATAGTGAGGAGCTGGAAAGGACCCAGATGTCCTTCAACAGAGGAATAGATTCAGAAAATGTGATACATTTACACAATGGAATACTATTCAGCTATAAAAATAATGGTATAATGTAATTTTTAGGTAAATGGATGGAACAAGAAAATATCATCCTGAGTGAGGTAACCCAGGCAGAAAAGACCAGATATGGGATGTACTCACTGATAAGTGGATATTACCCCAAAAGCTAACAGTGCCAGGTATAGGAGCAGATGGGAGAGAGGTACCAAGGGTCAGCAAATGGAATAAAAATATGCAGCAGTGTTAAGGAACTCTTAACTGGAGTTAAGAGTCCCACTGGCAGGTCAAAGACACCAGGGAAACAAGTGGATCACAGGACACAACAGGGAGGATTTTAGCTGAAGTGTGTAGAGAAGAGGAAATAGAACCTGTAGAGACCACCTCCAGTAGATAGGCATGGACTGAGGTTGGGGCCACCCACATATCTCGAAGTTTTTAACCCAAAAATATGTCTGTTTAAAGAAAAAATAGGGACAAAAATAGAGCAGAGACTGAAGGAAGGGCCATCTAAGCTTGATACTGTTGCTGTTACCAAGTGGCCCTTGCTGACTGAAACCTAGTGAGGCTGTTCCTTGGGAGGTTTGGTCAGCAACTGTCCAATGCATATGTTGATACCAGAGCCAATCATCAAACTGAGCTCAGGGACCACTGTAGGGGAGCTAGTGAAAGACTGGAGAAGCTGAGGGTGATTGGAAACCCGAAAGAACAACATGGACTCTCTGGACCACCCGGTGCTCCAAGATACTAGATCACCAACTAAGAAGTGTACTGGGAGGGATTCATGGCTTCAGATACATATGTATCAGAGGATGGCCTTGTTTGTCATCAATGGGTGGGGAGGCCCTTGGTCTTCTGGATGTTTGATGCCCCAGTGTAGGGAGATAGTGGAGAGGTGGGGTATGAGAGGGTGGATGGTCAGGGGAGTACCCTCCTTTAGTCAAAGGAGAGTGAAGGGAAAGCAGATGTGGGATGAAGGGGGGTTGTTTAGGTGTTGCCAGGAAGTGGGTATCATTTGAGATGTAATGAATGGAATGATTCATAAAAATAAATAAAATTTTAAAAAGAAAATGTCTGTGAGGTGAAACATTTAATGATGTTCATAGATTCTTACCTAATTTTTGTCAGTTCAGGAGGAGAGAAATGATAAGAGTGGGTCAATAGGGCAATATGTAACTGACCAGAAATGACTGAAAACTGCACTCAGGATGAGCATGAGCACATCAGAAATAAACAAACATTTTGTCTTTCATTGATGTTCTAGTTCATAGACAAGTAAGAAGTACACAAGATTTGGGGCCTTTACCCAGTTTGTATAATTTCAATTACCTTTGTTTAATAAAAAACCTTAAACAATATAATCTAACCAAAACTTTCCTCTGCCCAACTCCTCCTACATCCTCATTGATTTGCTGCCAACAAAAATCTATACCTTTCTGTCTCTCACTTTTTAACCAAACACAAACAAAAATGTAGAACAAGAATCACTTTCTGTCTTGTTGTCTCTATTACTATTCAACCTATCTCTCTTGTCACACACACACACACACACACACACACACACACACAAACACACACCATACTCATGAGCAAACTTTTAAAAAAAATCTGAAACCAAATTGAAAAGACTAATAAGACAAAAAGTGACTAAATAAAACTATATAAGACAACCTCGCTGACCCCAGTCCACAGCTACAAGATCCCAGCTCCCAAAACCCAAGGGAGAGAGAGCTCACCACCCAGACAGGTGGGCACTCCTGAGACTACAGATGGGGAAAGGCCAACAATACTGTGAACCCATACCCATATCCCTGGCCCAAGAGGAAACTGTATAGGGCCTCTGGAAACCGGAAGATAGGGGCACTCAAGCAGCAGGTCTCCTGCTGTCCAGATACCTCCTGGACCTGAAGAGACCCGGTCAACAGCTCCCTGCACCCAAATCCCGTGGGAGGGAGAGCTAAACAGAGAGGCAGACATGCCTGGGAAGCCAGAAGAGACTACACTCTGCCCACATTTGTGACTCCAGAGGAAAACACCTAATGCAATCTGAAACCCCGGTGAAGGGGAGACCGGGGAAAAGGGTGTGCAGGCCTTCCTGGTTGCCACCCTCACGGAGAGCTCAAAAGCAGCTCCCAACGAGCAACTTCAGCTGCAGGACCTCAGGTGAGACCAACTTTTCTGATCCAAGCGAACTCCCTGGTAGATTCAGGACACAGGCCCACAGGAACAGCTGAAGACCAGTAGACAGGAAAGACTACATGCCTGAAAGCAGAACACTTTGTTCCCATAACTGGCTGAAAGAAAACAGGAAAACAGGTATACAGCACTCCTGACACACAGGCCTGTAGAATGATCACTGTCAGAAATAGCAGAACAGGTAACACCAGAAACAACCTGATGGTGAGAGGCAAGCGGAGGAACCCAAGCAAAAGAAACCAAGACTACATGGCATCATCAGAGCACAATTCTCCCAACAAAGCAAACACTGAATACCCAAACACACAAGAAAAGCAAGATCTTGATTTTAAATCACATTTGTTCATGACGATGGAGGACTTCAAGAAAGACATAAAGAACTCCCTTAGAGAAATGCAGGAAAATATAAATAAACAAGTAGAAAACTACAGAGAGGAATAACAAAAATCCCTGAAAGAATTCCAGGAAAACACAATCAAACAGGTGAAGGAATTAAAAATGGAAATAGAAGCAATAAAGAAAGGACACAGGGAGACAACCCTGGATATAGAAAACCAAAGGAAGAGACAAGGAGCCATAGATACAAACAACAACCACAGAATACTAGAGATAGAAGAGAGAATCTCAGGAGCAGAAGATTCCATAGAAATTATCGACACAACTGTCAAAGATAATATAAAACGGAAAAAGTTACTGGTCAAGAACATACAGGAAATCCAGGACTCAATGAGAACATCAAATCTAAGCATAACAGGTATAGAAGAGAGTGAGGACTACCAGCTAAAAGGACCAGTAAATATCTTCAACAAAATCATAGAAGAAAACTTCCCTAACCTAAAAAAAGAGATACCCATAGGCATACAAGAAGCCAACAGAACTCCAAATAGATTGGACCAGAAAAGAAACTCCTCCGTCACATAATAGTCAAAACAGAAAATGTATAAGACAAAGAAAATTTATTAAAAAGCAGTAAGGGAAAAAGGACAAGTAACATATAAAGACAGACCAATCAGAATCACACCAGACTTCTCACCAGAGACTGTGAAAGCCAGAAGATCCTGGACAGATGTCATACAGACCCTAAGGGAACACAAATGCCAGCCCAGGTTACTGTATCCTGCAAAACTCTCAATTTACATAGATGGAGAAACCAAGATATTCCATGACAAAACCAAATTTACACAATATCTTTCTACAAATCCAGCCCTACAAAGGATAATAAATGGTAAAGCCCAACATAAGGAGGCAAGCTACACCCTAGAAAAAGCAAGAAACTAATCATCTTGGCAACAAATCAAAGAGAAGAAAAGCACACTAACATAATCTCACATCCAAATACAAATATAACAGGAAGCAACAATCACTATTCCTTAATATCTTTCAACATCAATGGTCTTAACTCCTCAATAAAAAGACATAGATTAACAAACTGGATGCACAATGAGGACCCTGCATTCTTCTGCCTACAGGAAACTCACATCAAAGACAAAGACAGACACGACCTCAGAGTGCTGGAAAACAACTTTCTAAGCAAATGGTCTGAATAAGCAAGATGGAGTAGCCATTCTAATATCAAATAAAATCGATTTTCAACTAAAAGTCATCAAAAAAGATAAGGAAAGACACTTCATACTCATCAAAGGAAAAATCCAACTAGATGAACTCTCAATCCTAAATATCTATGCTACAAATACAAGGGTACATACATACATAAAAGAAACCTTAATAAAGCTAAAAGCACACATTGGACCTCACACAATAATACTAGGAGATTTAAACACCCCACTCACATCAATGGACAGATCATGGAAACAGAAATTAAACAGAGACATAGACAGACTAAGAGAAGTCATGAACCAAATAGACCTAACATATATTTGTAGAATATTCTATCCTAAAGCAAAAGGATATACCTTCTTCGCACCACCTCATGGTACTTTCTCCAAAATTGACCATATAATTGGTCATAAAACAGGCCTCAATAGATACGGAAAGATAGAAATAATCCCATACCTACTATGAGACAACCACAGGATAAAGCTGGTCTTCACCAACAATAAGGGAAGAAGCCCACATATACAAGGGAATTGAACAAAGCTCTATGAAATGATAACCTGGTCAAAGAAGAAATAAAGAAATTAAAGACTTCTTAGAATTTAATGAAAATGAAGGTACAACATGTGAAACTTATGGGGCACAATGAAAGCTGTGCTAAGAGGAAAACTCATAGCTCTGAGTGCCTGCAGAAAGAAACAGGAGAGAGCATATGTCACCAGCTTGACAGCACACCTAAAAGCTCTAGAACAAAAAGAAGCAAATACACACAGGAGGAGTAGAAGGCAGAAAATAATCAAACTCAGAGCTGAAATCAACCAAGTAGAAACAAAAAGGACCATAAAAAGAATCAACAGAACCAAAAGTTGGTTCTTTGAGATATCAACAAGATAGATAAACCTTTAGCCAGTCTAACAAGAGGACACAGAGAGTGTGTCCAAATTAACAAAATCAGAAATGAAACGGGAGACATAACTACAGAATCAGAGGAAATTCAAAATATCATCAGATCCTACTACAAAAGCCTATATTCAACAAAACTTGAAAATCTGCAGGATATGGACAATTTCCTAGACAGATACCAGGTACTGAAGTTAAATCAGGAACAGATAAACCATTTAAACAACCCCATAACTCCTAAAGAAATAGAGGAAGTCATTAAAGGTCTCCCAACCAAAAACAGCCTAGGTCCAGATAGGTTCAGTGCAGAATTCTACCACACCTTCATAGAAGACCTCATACCAATATTATTCAAACTATTCCACAAAATTAAAACAGATGGAGCACTACCGAACTCCTTCTATGAAGCCACAATCACTCTTATACCTAAACCACACAAAGACCCAATAAAGAAAGAGAAATTCAGACCAATTTCCCTTATAAATATTGATGCAAAAATACTCAATAAAATTATGGCAAATCACTACCCAAAGAGTATACATGGACTGACCCTGGGCTCCAACCTCATAGGTAGCAATGAATATCCTAGTAAGAGCACCAGTAAAAGGGGAAGCCCTTGGTCCTGCTAAGACTCAACCCCCAGTGAACATGATTGTTGGGGGGAGGGCGTTAATGGGGGGAAGATGGGGAGGGGAATACCCATATAGAAGGGGACAGGGAGGGGTTAGGGGGATGTTGGCCCGGAAACTGGGAAAGGGAATAACAATTGAAATGTAGATAAGAAATACTCAAGTTAATAAAGAAAAAAAATTCTGGCAAATCAAATCCAAGAGCACATCAAAACAATCATCCATCAAGATCAAGTAGGCTTCATCCCAGGCATGCAGGGATGGTTTAATATATGGAAAACCATCAACGTGATCCACTATATAAACAAACTGAAGTATAAAAACCACAAGATCATTTCATTAGATGCTGAGAAAGCATTTGACAAAATTCAACACCCCTTCTTGAGAAAAGTCCTGGAAAGAACAGGAATTCAAGACCCATACCTAAACATGGTAAAAGCATGTACAGCAAACCTGTAGCTAACATTAAACTAAATGGAGAGAAACTTAAAGCAATCCCACTAAAATCAGGGACTAGACAAGGCTGCCCACTCTTTCCCTAATGATTCAATATAGTTCTTGAAGTTCTAGCCAGAGCAATCAGACAACAAAAGGAGATCAAAGGGATACAGACTGGAAAAGAAGAAGTCAAAATATCACTATTTGCAGATGATATGATAGTATATTTAAGTGATCCAAAAACTTCCACCAGAGAACTACTAAACCTGATAAACACCTTCAGCAAAGTGGCTGGATATAAAATTAACTCAAATAAATCAGTAGCCTTCCTCAACACAAAAGAGAAACAAGCCGAGAAAGAAATTAGGGAAATGACACCCTTAATAGTAGCCCAAATAATATAAAATACCTCGATGTGACTTTAACCAAGCAAATAAAAGATCTATATGATGAGAACTTCAAGCCTCTGAAGAAAGAAATTGAAGAAGACCTCAGAAGATGGAAAGATCTCCCATGCTCATGGATTGGCAGGATTAATATAGTAAAAATGGCCATTTTACCAAAAGCGATCTACACATTCAATGCAATATCCATCAAAATACCAATCCAATTCTTCAGAGAGTTAGACAGAAAAATTTACAAATTCATCTGGAATAACAAAAGACCAAGGATAGCTAAACCTATACTCAACAATAAAAGGACTTCTGGGGGAATCACTATCCCTGAACTCAAGCAGAATTACAGAGCAAAAGTGATTTAAAAAAAATTGCATGGTATTGGGACAGAGAAAGACAGATAGACCAGTGGAATAGAATTGAAGACCCAGAAATGAACCCACACACGTATGGTCACTTGATTTTTGAAAAAGGAGCCAAAACTATCCAATGGAAAAAAGATAGCATTTTTAGCAAATGGTGCTGTTTCAACTAGAGGTCAATATGTAGAAGAATGCATATCGATCCATGCTTATCACCACGTACAAAGCTTAAGTCCAAGTGGATCAAGGACCTCCACATCAAACCTCATACATTCAAACTAATAGAAGAAAAAGTGCGGAAGTATCTCCAACACATGGGCACTGGAGAAAATTTCCTGAAGAAAACACCAATGGTTTATGCTCTAAGATCAAGAATTGACAAATGGGATCTCATAAAATGGCAAAGCTTCTGTAAGGCAAAGGACACTGTTGTTAGGACAAAACGGCAACCAACACATTAGGAAAAGATCTTTACCAATCCTATAACTGATAGAGGGCTTATATCCAAAATATACAAAGAACTCAAGAAGTTAGGGTGCAGGAAGACAAATAACCCTATTAAAAATGGGGTTCAGAGCTAAACAAAGAATTCACAGCTGAGGAATGCCCAATGGCTGAGACACACCTAAAGAAATGTTCAATATCTTTAGTCATAAGGGAAATGAAAAGCAAAACAACCTTGAGTTTTTACCTCACACCAGTGAGAATGGCTAAGATCAAAAACTCAGGTGACAGCAAATACTGGCGAGGATATGGAGAAAGAGGAACACTCCTCCATTGTTGGTTGGATTGCAGACTGGTACAACCATTCTGGAAATCAGTCTGGAGGTTCCTCAGAAAATTGGACATTGAACTACCTGAGGACCCAGCTATACCTCTCTTGGGCATCCCCAAAAGATTCCTCAACATATAATAAAGACACATGCTCCACTATGTTCATAGCAGCCTTATTTATATTAGCCAGAAGCTGGAAAGAACCCAGAAGCCCTTCAACAGAGGAATGAATACAGAAAATGTGGTACATCTACACAATCGAATATTACTCAGCTATCAAAAACAATGACTTTATGAAATTCATTGGCAAATGGATGGAACTGGAAAATATCCTGAGTGAGGCAACCCAATCGCAGAAAAACACACATGGTATGCACTCATTGATAAGTGGATATTAGCCCAAATGCTCAAATTACCCTAGATGCACAGAACACATGACACTCAAGAAGTATGACCAAAATGCGAATGCTTCACTCTTTCTTTAAAAGGGGAACAAGAATACCCTTCGGAGGGAATAGGGAGGCAAAATTTAGAGCAGAGGCAGAAGGAACACCCATTCAGAGCCTGCCCCACATGTGGCCCATACATATACAGCTGCCACACTAGATAAGATGGATGAAGCAAAGAAGTTCAGACTGACAGGAACCGGATGTATATCTCTCCCAAGAGATACAGCCAGAATACAGCAAATACATAGGTGAATGCCATCATTAAACCACTGAACTGAGAACGGGACCCCCGTTGAAGTAGTCTTAGAAAGGAGTGAAAGAGCTTGAAGGGGCTTGAGACCCTTTATGAACAACCAAGCCAACCAACCAGAGCTTCCAGGGACTAAGCCACTACCCAAAGACTTTACATGGACTGACCCTGGGCTCCAACCACATAGGTAGCAATGAATATCCTAGTAACAGCACCAGTGGAAGGGTAAGCCCTTAGTCCTGCCAAGACTGAACCACCAGTAAACGTGATTGTTGTGGGGAGGGCAGTAATGGGGGAAGGATAGGCAGGGAAACACCCATAAAGAAGGGGAAGGGGAGAGGTTAGGGGGACGTTGGCCTGGAAACCTGGAAAGGGAATAACAATCGAAATGTAAATAAGAAATACCCAATTTAATAAAGATGAAAAAATACTATATAAGATGAACACTCTGCAAATATGCCATTGTGTTGGTTCTGATTGTCCATCTACTGGTCACAGTGCCCACCTTCTAGTGTGGTTAATACAGAAAGTAAAAATCCACTTAAGAAGGCAATTGTCCATTTTAAATGAATACCAGCTGCAGGTAGATTCTTAGCTAATGGTGGGAGCACATGTCCACATGCCCAGTTCTGTACAGGGAGTCACTGGCTTGAACCTATCTAAGCCCTTTGCTTGTTCCCACAGTCTATGTGAGTGCATCAGTCCTATTGTTTCTGCATGAGACTGTTTCTTTACCATCATCCACTGTCTCTGGCTCTTAAAATCTTCCTCCACAATGATCCTTTAGTATTGAGATGAAAGTTTGATGAGGACAACCCATTTAGTACCAGTGCTTAAAGGTCTTCCACTCTCCAAATTATCCATTTGTAGTTCTCTCTTGATTCCCTTCTACTGCCAAACAAGTCTCTGATGAGGGATAGATGAGTTATGGTTTGAAGTGTATGGTTATGTAAATAAAAATCATTTTATTGATATGTTGCTCCCTATCACAACAATGGCATATGGTTTTCCCTTAGGCCATGGGTTTATCCAATCTCAGCCTTTGGCATTTCTAGCAGAGTCAGCATGACTAACCTTAATCCTAAAATCCCCCATAACCCCCCTAATCCTGATTTCATAGTCCTTAAATTCCATCAAAGAATTAATTATTAATTCCACAATGCTTTTGCACCTATTGTACCAGCATAACCCACACAGAGGTAACTATTTTAGAAGATGGGGTTGATAGCTACATTGATGACTATCTTTCTCTTCCAATAATCAAAGTACCTCCAGTTCTATGAGCACTAATTGGTGGGAGTGATGCTTCTACTTGGGCACAAGCTCAACTTCTATGTATTCAGTGAGATATATGTATTGTCTTGAACCATATAGTCTTAAAAATAGTTTGTGAAGAACAACCTATAGACTTCAGAACAGCCTGAAGTATCTATTTGGAAGTATCTATAGACACTCTTTAGTTAATGACTCAATTTGAGAATACTCATCCATTAATTCCCATCTCCACTATGTACAGTTGTTCACTGAAAATAAACATTATGATAGTTTGGAATCTTCTGCTGTGGGATTTTGAAGGCTAAGACTGAAAGGAATCATAGCTCTGAACCACCTGGTATAAGTACCAAACATCCTCAGCTTTATAAAACAGAACACAAACAGAATCATTTATGAACATCTTAATAGGGACCTAGGGTGAAAAACAGGAATAGAAACATCTTAACCTAAGAGCAAAAAGGAAACCACAGAGGCCAGAAGAAAAGTTGTGGACATAGATTTTATGACATAATAGGAAGGAACAGAGCTGAGAACCAGTCTGAAATACTGTACAGCTGAAAACTGAGGCTGTGTCAATGTGCAATCCGAGCACAGTAGTATGTGGCAGTATCTGCAGTGTCCACATTGGTGATCTTGAGGAATGCTTGGTTGTTGGAGGTGTCCTTGGAGATTGTGAGCCGGTTTTTCAGAGATGGATTGTAGTACTTATCATCATCCCACCAAATGTTTGCCAGCCACTCCAGACCCTTCCCTGAAGGCTGACGAATCCAGCCCACACCCATACCAGAAGTGCTCAGTGAAAACCCAGAGAAAGTGCAAGTCAGACTGAGGGTCTGGGAGGGCTGCAATATCCCAGGGCCAGACTCTTTCAGAGTAACCTGAGACAGGACATCTGTGGAGAAAGGAAAGGGGAGAAGGTAAGGTTTGAACAGATGAGGATAGAACAGTTCATCACTTAGGAAGCCTTGGTACTCACATGCAGGGACAATCAGCAGCAGGAGTGAGGAAGTAAGCCTGTCCATGGCTGCACACCAGTGAATGCACAGGCCCAGCTTTGGCTTTTCAACCAAAGTCGGGTGGAGCCAGGAGAGATTTGCATTCCCTCACCAGCTGCTGACACTGATGGTGTACTTAAGTTTAGGACTCAAGATGGATCATTCTGTGATGGGAAATTCAGGAGTCACATGAGAGTGCCTATCTGCTTCTCACAGAGAGTACATAACACACAAGACCAGGTTCCTCAGTACAAAACACTTCTGCTCAGTGATATTGGGTTGCAGTAGGATTGATAGAAACCATAACTCTAACATAAAGGGTCCTGACTCTGCCCACTCATCTAGGAATCATTTCCCTGTGTTTCTGCATGGAGGATAGATAGGGAGTTCAAAGGGGAGATTTTACTCCTATGTTGTTGACACTCGGTGTCTAGGGCCTGAATGAGTCTTATTACTATATATTTTCCACAAAATTGTTAAAGTTATAGTAGACTTCTGGTCTGGTAAAAAAAGTATATGCCATCCCAAGCTGGCGATTATAAATACTGTAGTTCCATGAAAAAAGGATGATTTCATGGACTTTACTGATGTGTCAAGTTCCTGCCTCACAGATTTTAAATTGCTATTTATTTCACAATCAGTAGCTTCATCTTTATATTAGCCTGTATTTCTGACAACTTTAAAATTAAGAGCAGAAAACATAGACTCTAAGCATGGAGAAGGTTACTTAATCTCCTAGAAGTGTATGATCTTGAAAGAAGGCACAATGGGCAGAGGATGCTGAAAGGCACTGCACACAAGATTAGGGTATTTTTTCACTGCCTTCAGATATGTTAATATACAATGTACTGTTCTTGTTCTTATCAGTATTGATGGTTTAGTACTTAAAGAGAATAAAATTTGCCTAAGTTTGGTCAACATTATGCAGTGGCTTGTTGGCATGGATGTGACTGAGTTTATGGAAAAAGCTTGAGTAGATGACTGATTCCATTAAAGAAATCAACACCAAAAGAATCAAGTTCCTTTTATGAATAAAACAGCTTCATATTTTCAAATGTTTGAGAAGTAAAAATATCAAGGTATTTCCAAACCATAAAATAAGAACTTAGCACAAATTTGTATCAATACAAGAAAGGGAAAACAATCCCACAATGTTGAGTGCCATCTGCAGCCCTGAACCTTCAGGGTAGAATGAGCAATAAGACCTGCACTAATGCTTATGTCTTTTTCTAAGGGGTGGTCAATGTTAAAATGACTCTTTATATATTCAAAGATCATCATATACCTCCTCATCAGGCAGGAGAGGGGTCTAAAGAAGGCAAAGATCCTGGAATAGATGACACAGAGGCTAAGTTGTCAGGTTTGGATGAAGGGACCAGAGGGCCAGAGATAAAAAGATTGCTGGTTCCTGAATATTGAAAAGTCAGACAACAGACTCTTCAGAAGAGAGTATGTCATTCTAACCAGGACACAGTTGTTGCACTTCAGATGCTTTGCCTATAGAGGGCATAAAAGCATAGTGTTGTCTTAAGTCTGCGATATGAACTGCTATGGATGAAGATATTTTTCATGAAATTTTCACATGTATTCAAAGTAATACTGGATTCAAGTCCACAAATGTACAGAAATGTGAACAATGTTACAAAAATTAAAATACATAAATATAATCGAGTAGTATTCCATACAAATTTATATATAAAGAATCCTGCCACATAGAGCTCAAGAATTAGAATATATTACTCTAAATATGAATCACATTAACTCATCCACTTAGATTATTTCACTGATAAACTTTGCAGCGGTCAAAATCCTTGGACTCAGGGATTCTCAGCTATAGAGCCTATGTCCAACTCAACTATTGTGTTTATGCATTTCTACTCAATACAATAAGCATTGTTGAGCCTCTATGTTAATCACAAGGACATGTGAGGAGAAAAGCACTACAGACTGAACATGTATTACCTAAGGTAGAACTACCAATCCATCCTTCAGAAACTCTCAACAACTTGGATTGAAAGCGACTACACTATCATGCAGTTTATTTGAGGAGGACGTGTTATACATTGATGGCATGAGTAATAGGATTCCAGATATGCACAGAGTAGAGCAGGAATCAGACATTCCTTAAGATGATGTGTAAAGTTTGCTACCACAGTCAGGATCTAAGCTCATGAGGTACAATTGGCATCCAGCCAGGGGATAGGTTAATTTGAGGATAATGGGGAGGGGAACACCCATATAGAAGGGGAGAAGAAGTTAGTGGGCTGATGGACAGGAAACCGGTAAAGGGATTAACATTTGAAATGTAAATAAAAAGAAAAAAGAACTAAATCGGCTTGCAACTCCATAAGAACAAAAATGCCAACCAACCAGAGCTTCTACAGACTAAACCACTATGGAAAGACCATACTGACCCACGGCTCCAACTACATATGTAGCAGAGAATAGGCTTTGTTGGGGCACCAGTGGAAGGGGAAGCCCTTGGTCCTACAAGGTTGGACACCCAGTACAGGGAATGTCAGGGGGGTTTAACGACGGTGGATGATGGTGGGGGAACACCCAGATGGGGAGGGGGAGAGGAGCTTATGGACAGGAAACCAGGAAAGGGAATAACATTTGAAATGTAAATAAAGAAATGTATCTAATAATTTTTTTCAAAAAGAAAAAAGGAGGAAATGTATATTCCCATGGATTTGTATCCGAACATATTGAAATAACATACCATGATTCATGAATACAAATAATTTTGTATTTAAACTGAATAATAAAAAGTTATTGGAAATGAAAAGAAAATAAAAATATAAGAAGGGCCTGACTATAAAATACACCGAGCTTTTCCCTCTCTCCTTCACCTGAGCTGAGGGCATCACATGGCAGCAGGGCCAGGTCTCCCACACTTTCCCAGTAGAGCAGCATGGGCTTAACACTGTGACTGGAACATCCAGGACTGTATTCCCAAGTCACAATCAATCTTATTTTCCAACTGAAAAAGTCCCTTCTGCCAGTCAAAAGAAGTTACAGACAGATTTACAGTTGCAGCTGACAATGAAGATGATGGCGCATGTTTGAAATTTTCTATCATTTCATTTGTATATGTAATTGTTTTTGTCCTTCCAATAAGGTTAATGTGTAATTAATAAAACATATGCTCAATTACTTAACAAAGAACTTTTACTGTCCTAAATTTGTAGTTTTCTGACAGTAGCTACAACACATATATTGTTTGGTCTCTGAAGTTGTGTGATGTTAGGAAAGGAAGCCTCAGAGTCTCCTAGGACTTCCCCACTCTCCAGATGTTTCTCTGCACCTGTTACTGTTTCACTCCTGGTGAAAGTTGGATCTACACCACCCCCTGCTGGTCCTGAGCATCCTCAAAGGGAGATGTTTCTGAACACACAAGGAACCTGCTCACTGTGTCTCCTGCACAGTAACACAAAGCTGTGTCTTAGTGGCAGTGGAGCTCTGCTTCAGAGTGAACTTGTTCTTGAATGGGTAAACTGACATTCTGATGGATTCTTCAGGGACAACTCCACACCTTATACAGAACTTAGTCTATTTTCTTTCAGGGCATGTAGGTTCTTCAGGAAGGTGAACAACCACAAGGAGGCTCTCACCTGTGACAGTCATGAGCCATTGTCACACAGTGCAGAGGCCCAGCCTAGGCATGGGGAGGGTCTGGAAGCAAGGCAGCAATGGGAGTGGCACTAAGATAATAATGACTCAGGGTCAGTAGTGGATGCAAGCTGTCAGTTCAAGTGCTCTCTGTTTATCCAAGGATTCTCTTCATTCTTCCTTCCTCTACTTTCATGCCTTTGCCTTCCCCCAATTTCTCGTTCTTTTTCCTTCTCTTCTTTCATTCTTTCTTTCTCCCAACCGGAGAGCCTGAATGCAGTCTTTTATCAAGTAAAGTTACATCTTTAAGGTTTTGATCATTATTAATAGTTACCTAAAATCCTTAAATTTACGTATGTCCTATAAATTCCAGATTGTTGGGGGGGACGGTAGTAATGGGAGGAGGATGCGGTGGGAACACCCCTTGAGAAGGGGAGGAGGAGGGTTTAGGGGGATGTTGGCCTGGAAACCAGGAAAGGGCATAACAATCGAAATGTAAATAAGAAATACCCAATTTAATAAAGATGAAAAAAAAAGAAAGATAACACACACTACTAAGGTTGAAATGATTTTTTAAGTTTTTAATTTTATGCATGTAAAACAGCCAGTTCTCTCTAATATTTCTCAAGGCATTGTCATAGTCAATCCTACAAGTGACTAGGAGAACAAACTACTAATTTTTGTATTCTTTTACATCAACTTTCAATTCTCTAATCTTTATTTTCTTATCCTAGCAATTCCATAGCCTAAAGTACTCTCCTTCACATACTAATTATATATATATATATATATATATATATGCAAGTATTCCATTGAAATCCATTATTTGCTTGTATTTTATAGATTCCTATTTTTTTATCCATGCTTTTTCTCCTTGAGACCACTTTAACTTTCTATCCTTGATGTCCCCAAGTTTATTGTGGCTCAATAATGCAGTAGGCATTCGAACAGACAGTACATGTATCTCCTCATGATTCCAAATTCAAGGACAAGTCTGGAAATAAACCATTTCTACAGAGGACCATGTAGGTTTTTTGACCTTAATGACAGCGGTGTCTATATCATTTCCCATGGCCCTAAAGAACAAAGACAAGACCTGTTCCTTGCTGTCCATAGCCTCATGACCACCTCCATTCCTCAACTCTGAGAAGGACATCTGTTTCATTTATCATGGAGTGATTTGCTCTGAGGAATTGGGGGGAGTATATTCCCCAGAAAGAGAGATTGTAAGTAAATTAGTAGAGAGTAGATCGATTTCAGGTCAACAGTGTGATAAGCACACGAGGCGATTATGTGGATCAATGGGATGGTGATGCTCCAGGGGCAGGAACTGGGTCAGAACTGCCCTACTCAGCCATGCCAGACCTTCATTTCTCTCCTCATGGATCAACACAGATAACCCACAGGCCTTCTAAGATTACATGATGTTTGTTTACATTCTACTCATAGAGACCACTACTAACTATACAGAGTTGAAAGCATGATGCCCAGGTTGTGAGATGGTTGCGTATGATCCTGGGTTAAACTGGATGGAAACAGGGAACCATGGAAACAGAAGTGGTCAGAGCACAGGCCAAGTATTCTAGAAGGTGCATTAAGAAAAATTGCACACAACATTGTTTATTTATTTTCCTGTTTCCAGAGTATGTAAATTTATGCATATTTGTTTTGCTCCTCGGTGTTATTGTTAGTTCTTTTGAATATTAAGACTCTAAATACTTTCTGAGAGATTTTACCTCTTTCCATAATTTTGAATTCCCTCAGATAGGAACTGGCATGTTTGTATTGTGTCAGGTAATGG
>NC_046160.1:120630055-120635157 GCF_011064425.1 Rattus rattus | reverse complement strand
AGGAGCTCTCTGGTAGAATTTTTGGGCTCCTTATGTACTATCCATCATCTGCAAATGATATCAGAACTTCCTCCTCCCCAATTTGTATCTGTTTTGATCTCCTTTGCTGTCTAATTGCTCCGGCTAAATTCTAGTACTATATTGAATAGAATAGGAGACAGTGGGCGTATGTATTTTTCCTGTGGTTTTTCATGGTATTGCTTGCAGTGTTGATCTCTTTTCGTTTTAATTGGTTGTGGTTTATTGTTTATTGCTTTCATTATATTTAGGTATGAAACTGAATTCCTGCTCTATCTGATACTTATCATATGAAGGGGTGTTGAATTTTGTCAAAGACCTTTACAGCATCTAATGAGATATTCATGTAGTTTTTTTTTCTTTGAGTTTGTTTGTATACAGGATTACTTCGACAGATTTGTATGTATTGAAGCATCCCTGCATTTCTTGGATCAACCCTACTTGATCATGTTGAATGATCTTTTTGATATGATCTTGGATTTGGTTCACAAGACTTTTATTTATTATTTTTGCATTGATATATGTATATATATGTATATGTATATGTATATATATATATGTATATATATATGTATGTATGGGCAATTGGTCTTAAGTATTCTTGGTTGTGTCTCTTTGTGGTTTAAGTATCAGTGTAACTATGGGTTCATAGAAGGAATTGGATAGTTTTTGTTCTTTTTTTCCCTTTTTCTTTTTCCTTTTTATTCTTTTTTGCTTTGAGACAGGGCTTCTCAGTGTAGCCCTGGCTGGATTGGAACTCACTCTGCAGACCAGGCTGACCTCAACTCAGAGATCCACCTGCCTCTGCCTCTGGAGTGCTGGGATAAAGGCGTGCACCGCCACTTCTGTGTTACTCTCTTTCCATGTGCGGTGTTAGGTATTGGATCTACATTCTCGCACATATTAGGCACATGATCTACCACTGAGCTATCCTCAGTCCTTTTTAGTTTGAGACAGAGTCTTGTTAGGTTGCCCAGGTTGGCCTTGAACTTTTGATTCTCCTACCTATGTCTTCAGAGTAGCTCAGTGGAACACTTGTGTGAAATAATTTTGATTTTTTGTTTATTTTCCCTTTGAGATGAGGTCATACTCAGTTGTGTAGGCTGGTCTGGAACTTAGCGCTCTTCTTGCCTCTGCCTGATGATTGCTAGGATTACAGGCATCCACACCACACCCAACAGTGCTTGTAGTGTAACTCTACATTGGTCTTAGCCATCTTGTTTAGGCAATACCAGTACATAGTATCATACTGGTATGCCAATCATGATGTTCATTATTCAGAATGTGTGCTTTAACACCTGTCCAGGTGCCAATCGATAACCACTGTTGGGTTTATTCTTTATCAAAGCAAGGGACTGTCATTGAGATCGCACCACAAGTTATAAAAGACCCTTGTTCTACTGTACTGTGCTACATCAGTATGTTTCTTTCCTGGCTTTCCATTTAGGAAGGACACTTCCAGGTCCTTTAGGTGTTCTGTATTTGCAGTGTGGTTTCTCATATCATCATTTTGACAGGTTTCCAGTTAGTGTTTCTGTAGGCATCAAAGAAGAGGACAATCTTAGGTCTAACAATTAATTGTAAAGAACCCTATTACCATTGAGAACGCTGTTATTTCTTTTTTCTGGTCTGTAACAGACTGCATTTGGGTTTTCATAACCTATTTCCTCATTTGTTGACAGTAATCACTACAACACCTTTAAAACCTACAGTGTCGTTTATGGCAATTACAAAGGGAGAGAAACCCAGGCAGCTGTAGAGGATTCTGAAGCCTGGATTATATAACTGGGAAACAATTGAAACTACAAAATACTGAGTAATACTTCTGAAAGTCTTTAGAATGAATTAGTTATTGGGTGCTAGAGAGATGGCGCATCGATTGAGGTGGCTTTTAGTTCTTGTAGAGGAGCTGGGTTTGATTCCCAACACCCTAATTGTGGCACACACAGTTGGTAAGTTCAGTTCCAGGGGATCCATCAACTAATGCCTTCCAGTAGGCATCAGGCATTTACATGGTATACAGATATGCATGTGAATATTGATATACACAAGATAAAGTCTTTTTACTTATTTTTACTTCTTTGAGATGGGTCTTTCTGTGTAGCCCTGGCTGTCCTAGAACTTGAAATGTAGACCAGGCTGGTCTTGAACTCACATAGTTTTGCCTGCCTCTGTCTCCCTAGTGATTAGATTAAAGATGGGCATCACTACACCTAGCCAAAATGAAATCTTTAAAAAAAATATAAGGAATACATTATATTTTATTGAAGTGCAGTATTTCTAAAATTAAAAAGTCAAATAAGATGAGTCAATCTATATATCTATATAAATCACCCCCTTTCTTTTTTTGTGATTTCTAGTTCCTTTATTCTTTTTATTTTTATTAATTTGAGTATTTCTTATTTACATTTCGAATGTTATTCCCTTTCCCGGTTTCCGGGCAAACATCCCCCTAATCCCTACCCCTCCCCTTCTTAATGGATGTTCCCCTCCCCGTCCTCCCCCCATTGCCGCCCTCCCCCCAACAATCACGTTCACTGGGGGTTCAGTCTTAGCAGGATCAAGGGCTTCCCCTTCCACTGGTGAGCTTACTAGGATATTCATTGCTACCAATGAGGTCAGAGTCCAGGGTCAGTCCATGTATAGTCTTTAGGTAGTGGCTTAGTCCCTGGAAGCTCTGGTTGCTTGGCCTTGTTGCTCATAAGGGGTCTCGAGCCCCTTCTTTTTTTGTGTGGAATATTTTGAAAAGTTTTGGTATTAGGTCATCTCTGAAGGTTTGGTAGAATTCCGCACAAAAACCCTCTGACCTGGCCTTTTTTTGTTTGTTTGTTTGTTTGTTTGTTGGTAGACTTCTAATGACTTCTATTTCCTTAGGGGTTATGTGGCTGTTCATATGGTTTATTTGAACCTGATTCAACTTTGGTATCTGGTTTGTGGTACAAAATCATCCATTTCATCCAGGTGTTCCAGTTTTGTTGCGTATAGACTTTTGTAGTAGGATCTGATTATTTTTTTTTGAATCTCCACCGTTTCTGTCTCCTTTTTCATTCCTGATTTTGTTATTTTGGATACTCTCTCTGTGCCCCTTAGTTAGTTTTTCTCAGAGTTTTTCTATCTTGTAGATTTTTTTTAAACAACCAGTTCTTAGAATTGTTGGTTCTTTTTACAGCACTCTTTGTTTTTTCTTGGTTGATTTTACCCTTGAATTTGATTATTTCCTGACATACCCTTTTCTGTGTTGTATTTGCTTCTTTTTTTCTAGACCTTTCAAATGTGTCATTAGGCTGCTAATATGTTATCTTACACTGTGGGGTCAATTTTTGGCAGGATCAACGGCTTCTCCACCTATTGATGCCCAACAAGACCATCCTCTGCTATATAAGTGTCCAAAAGGACACTTTCTTAACTATGTTCATAGTAGTTTAATTCATGAGAGCCAGAAACTGAGAACAAACTAACTGTCTTTCATTGGAAGAATGGTTTCATAAAGTGAAGTTTGTCTACTCAGCCATTAAAAACAAGGACCTCATAAATTTCAAACATATATGGATGGAACTAGAAGATAATGACTTGGTGAACTAACCCAGAACGAAATAGAAATATATTGTATATAAACACTTATTGCTGAATGTTAACCACAAATTTCAGGGTAGTCATGCAATAATTAACAGACCCAAAGAAGTCAAATACCTAGGGTGACCCCAAGGAAGCATTGTTGAATCATTCTCAGAAGAGCAAAGATAAAAGAAAATGAAGGTGGATGGAAGGAGGGACATGTGAGGAGGAATGCATGTGATGCAGGGAAGATCATATGTAGGGAGAACAGTAGACAGAGAAAGGAGACAAGTGGTGGAGTAGGCAAACTTTATGATGTGCCAGAGATCTGGAATGTGGAGATGCTCCAGAGCATCTGTGAGGGTGGCTCTACTTGAAACTCCTAGCAGTGTGGGTGTGGATCTTGAAATGGCCATATCCTGTATCAGTGGAACTTACAACTGATCCTGATTTAATGGAAAAAGTACATTAAAACAAAACAAACAAACAAACAAAAACCTAATACAAGTTATGCCATGGACCAAGACCTAGAAGTTCAAACATAAATTCAAATCATAAACTGAACAAGAGGTTTACAACAGAGATGATTACATGTATATCCTTTAAGAGAATTTATCTTGCTAAACATTCAGTAACTATTCCTAGCTCTACAGCTTGGTAGAGAGTTAAAGACCATAACAATGAAGTTCTATATAGATTAACACAGTCGATATTTTATCGTCTGTCTTTGAATTTATAAAATCATTAGTTCCCTTTTTAATTGCTTTATAACTTGTTGAACGTATAAATGTTTGCTTTTTATTTCAGCAGCAATTAATTATATTTGAAGCACAGAAGATTTCTTATTGTAGTGTTGACATCACAAAGGACTTAATAACAGTCCTATTGTAGAAGATCTTAATAATTAATAATATTATCTTAGGAAGTCTGATGAGATCATCATTAATAATTAAGAAATCATCTATTTGTCTGTATAGCATTACTACAATACAGTATACCTTCATTGTTCTTCTGGAAATCTCCTGAAAAGTGTTGGCAAAAGAGAATGGCTAAAATAAAAAAACTCAGGTGACAGCAAATGCTGGTGAGGATGTGGAAAAAGAGGAACACTCCTCCATTTTTGGTGGGATTGCAGTCTTGTACAACCATTCTAGAAATCAGCCTGGAGGTTCCTCAGAAAATTGGACATGGAACTACCTGAGGACCCAGCTATACCTCTCTTGGGCATGTACCCAAAAGATGCCCCAACATATAATCGAGACGCATGCTCCACTATGTTTATAGCAGCCTTATTTATAATAGCCAGAAGCTGGAAAGAACCCAGATGCCCTTCAACAGAGGAATGGATACAGAAATTATGGTACATCTACACAATGGGATATTACTCAGCTATCAAAAACAATGACTTTATGAAATTTATAGGCAAATGGACAGAACTGGAAAATATCCTCCTGAGTGAGGTAACCCAATCACAGAAAAACACACATGGTATGCCTCATTGATAAGTGGCTATTAGCACAAATGCTTCA
>NC_046160.1:120616678-120629982 GCF_011064425.1 Rattus rattus | reverse complement strand
AATCTAAGGTCATGAGGTGAAAATGGCATCCAGCCAGGGTGTAGGTTAAAAAGGGGATGATGGGGAGGGGAACACCCATATCGAAAGGGAGAAGGAGGGGTTAGTGGGCTGAGGGACAGGAAACCGGGAAAGGGAATATCATTTGAAATGTAAATAAAAAGAAAGAGCTAAAGAGGCTTGCAACTCCATAAGAACAACAATGCCAACCAATCAGAGCTTCCAGGAACTAAACTGCTACCGAAAGACATGGACTGACCCAAGGCTCCAACTGCATATGTAGCAGAGAATAGCCTTGTTGGGGCACTAGTGGAAGGGGAAGCCCTTGGTCCTGCCAAGGCTGGACAAGCACTGCAGGGAATAGTCGGGATGGGGGGCGTAATGGCGGTGGATGGGGATGGGAGGAACACCCATATGGGGGAAGGGGAGAGGGGAACTTATGGACAGAAAACCAGGAAAAGGAATAACATTTAAAATGTAAATAAAGGAATATATATAATATTTTTTCTAAAAAAAAAGTGAGAAATGTAAATTCCCATGGATTTGAATCTGAACATATTGAAATAACATACCTTGATCCATGAATACAAATAATTTTGTATTTAAACTGTATAAAAAGTTATTGGAAATAAAAAAAATAAAAATGTAAGAAAGGCTAGACTATAAAATACACCCAGCTTTTCCCTCTCTCCTTCACCTGAGTTGAGGGCATCACATGGCAGCAGGGCCAGATCTCCCACACTTTTCCAGTAGAGCTGCATGGTTTTAACACTGTGGCTGGAACATCCAGGACTATATTCACAAGTCACAATCAATCTTATTTTCCAACTGAGAAACTCCCTCCTGCCAGTCGAAAGAAGTTTCAGACAGATTTACAGATGCAGCTGACAATGAAAATGATGTCCTAACATAGCACATGTTTGAAATTTACTATTATTTCATTTGCATATGTAATTGTTGTTTGTCCTTCCAATAAAGTCAATGTGCAATTAATAAAGCATATGCTCAATTACTTTACAAAGAACTTTTACTGTCCTAAATTTGTAATCTTGTCACAATGGCTACATCACATGTACCGTTTGGTCTCTGAAGTTGTGTGTTGTTAGGAAAGGAAGCCTCAGAGTCTCCTAGGACTTCCTCACTCTCCAGATGTTTCTCTGCACCTGTTACTGTTTCACTCCTGGTGAAAGTTGGATCTACACCACCCCCTGCTGGTCCTGAGCATCCTCAAAGGGAGATGTTTCTGAACACACAAGGAACCTGCTCACTGTGTCTCCTGCACAGTAACACAAAGCTGTGTCTTAGTGGCAGTGGAGCTCTGCTTCAGAGTAAACTTGTTCTTGAATGGGTCAACTGACATTCTGATTGATTCTTCAGGGACAGCCCAAAACCTTATACAGAGCTTAGTCTATTATCTTTCAGGGCATGTAGGTTCTTCAGGAAGGTGAACAGCCACAAGGAGGCTCTCACCTGTGACAGTCATGAGCCATTGTCACACAGTGCAGAGGTGCAGCCTAAGCATGGGGAGGGTCTGGAAGCCAGGCAGCAATGGGAGTGGCACTAATGTAATAATGACTCAGGGTCAGTAGTGGATGCAAGCTGTCATTTCAAGTGCTCTCTGTTTATCCAAGGATTCTCTTCATTCTTCCCTCCTCTACTTTCATGCCTTTGCCTTCCCACATTTTCTCATTCTTTTTCCTTCTCTCTTTATTTCTTTCTTTCACCCAACCAGAGAGCCTGAGCACAGTCTTTTATTTAGTAAAGTTACATTTTAAGGCTTTGATCATTATTAATAATTATTTAAAATCCTTAAATTTACATATGTTCTATAAATTCCAGATCATTTGTTGCAACCCCTGCTTCCTTAAAACAGAAACTAAACCCAAAACAAAAGCACATTTCTATATACGTTTTCTATAGCCTGTTCTTCATGGGAATCTGGCCACAGCTCTTGTGGTTTCCTGGTACAGCAGACAGCAGCCATCGGTAACAGTTTTCATGAAAGAACAGAAAGATAACACACACTACTAAGGTTGAAATGATTTTTTAAGAAGTTTTTAATTTTATGCATGTAAAGCAGCCAGTTCTCTCTAATATCTCTCAAGGCATTGTCATAGCCAATCCTACAAGTGACTAGGAGAACAAACTACTAATTTTTGTATTCTTTTACATCAACTTTTAATTCTCTAATCTTTATTTTCTTTTCCTAGCAATTCCATAGCCTAAAGTACTCTCCTTCACATACTAATTATATATATATATATATATATATATATGCAAGTATTCCTTCTATAACAGAAATCTATTATTTGCTTGTATTTTATAGATTCCATTTTTTATCCATGCTTTTTCTCCTTGGACCACTTTAACTTTCTATCCTTGATGTCCCCAAGTTTATTGTGGCTCAATAATGCAATAGACATTGGAACAGATAGTACATGTATCTCCTCATGATTCCAAATTCAAGGACAAGTCTAGAAATAAACCATTTCTACAAAGGACCATGTAGGTTTTTTTACTTTAATGACAGTGGTGCCTATATCATTTCCCAAGGCCCTAAAGGACAAAGACAAGGCCTGTTGCTTACTGTCCACAGCCTCATCTCTGAGAAGGACATCTGTTTCATTTATCATGGAGTGATTTACTCTGAGTAATGGGGGAAGTATATTCCCCAGAAAGAGAGATTGTAAGTAAATTAGTAGAGAGTAGATCGATTTCAGGTCAACAGTGTCATAAGCACACGAGGCGATTATGGGATGGTAATGCTCCAGGTGCAGGAACTGCATCAGAAATGCCCTACTCAGCCATGCCAGACCCTTAGGTCTCTCCTCATGGATCAACACAGATAACCCACAGACCTTCTAAGATTACAAGGTGTTTGTTTGCATTCTATTCACAGAGACAAGCATTAGCTATACAGAGTTTAAAGCATAATGCCCAGGTTGTGAGATGGTTGCATATGATCCTGGGTCAAACTGGATGGAAACAGAGAACCATGGAAACAGAAGTGGTCAGAGCACAGGCCAAGTACCCTAGAAGGTGCATTTAGTAAAATTATACACAACATAGTTTTTTTATTTTCCAGATTCCAGATTAGTTCTGAGAGTTTGATGAGTTGCTGTGTTGGGTGTGGTGGTTTGTTCCCTTGTGGAGCTTGTTTATAAGCACTGAAGCTACTTTTCCTCTTTTTTCCTGTAAAACATTTCCCTGAGAATTTTCTGCAGTGCTAACTTGATCATAATGAGCTGTGTCACATTGTACTTTCTTGAAATACATTTATTTTCCATCAATTTTGAAAGATAACTTAGCAGGGTATAACACTCTTGGCTCACCGTTGCTCATTTTCAGAGAATGAAATATTGCATTCTACATCTTTCCAGTCTTTGTGTTGGCTAACAAAGGGTCTAGCGTAATTCTTCTATTTCTATCTTTTTATGTGAATTGGTGTTTTGGATGCTTCTTTCAGTATTGTTTCTTTGTATTTTTATATTTGACATCATGATTGAAATATTCCATACTCCTGACAATTTGGTTTTCTACATACTTCTTGTATTTGGAAGCCTACTTCTTTCTGTAAATTTTGTGTAATCTCTCTAATTAGTTGATCTCTTTCATTCAATATTACCTCTGCTTCTTCTACACTGAATTCTTAGGTTTGGCTTCCTGGACATATCCTGGATTTCTTAGAAATATCATTCTTGCTACTGAATTTTTTCCTTATCATGTCTGTTTTTATTATTTACTCAACTGTATGCTCCATCAAAGAAATTGATTCTTCTTCATGGTATTGTTGGTCAATGATAACATTTGTTGCAATTTTTGTTTGGTTGCCCATCCCCTTCATTTCAAGCACTTTTGTATAATTTTCAAGGACTTAATCACCTTGCTATGTTTTCCTCCAAACTCTGAGCATTGCCCTCCAATTTATTAATTGCTGCATTCACTTTGAAGACTGCCTTGTCAAGATCTTGAGTAGATGCTGTAATTTATGCATATTTGTTTGGCTCCTCAGTGTCATTGTTCTTTTGGATAGTAAGATTCCAAATTCTTTCTGAGACATTTTACCTCTTTCCATAATTTTGAATTCCCTCAGATAGGAACTGGCACGTTTTTATTGTGTCAGGTAATGATTCTGTTGTAATTTTTATATCATTTCCTTGTACTTTATACATCTCTTGAAGTGCACTTGTTTTCACATCTCCTTCAGATCTTTTTTGTGATGTTTTAGTTTCTATGTCTCTTCTTAGAGAAACATCTGCATGAAGTTCAGCTGCGAGGACTGGTTAAAATGGTGTCAAAAAGAGTTGCTGAACTTATGTTGGTAATATATCCAAATGACTAAGGTTGGGGCTATACACTTAGCATGAGGTAACTAGGTGATGTTAAACGTGGTCATCCCTGCATACTATGAGCCTGCTGGAGTCAGAATAGCAAACTTCATACCACCTGAAGTTCATGTACTACCAGGAGTCTGTGATTAGGTATACAAGGCCCAAAGGTGTCTAGGATCACAGAAATATAGACACCAGTTTCTGCAGTGACATTTTGCACTTCAGATATCAGAATTCCACACCTGTATTGACATCAAATACCACTAGAAACAAAGCACCTTTCGCTCAGTGGACCCTGGTCACACTGGAGTCAACATTTGGGCCTTGAACTGGTCAGGATAGAAACCTGATCTCAAGATAATGCCCCGTCTCTCAGAAGCCAGATGTCTCATAAAGATTGAAACTTCCCATAATATTGTTCCAGATTAGTACACAGGAGCCTGTGCTTGCCCCTCAATAACTCTCACCAGATCTAATCCAAGAACTCAATGCCTTATGTAAAGTAATTTTATTCATCCTCTGTAAGGGTTATCTTCACACGTTCCTTGCTCTTTCCTGAGAACACATCATACATGATAACTAGTCTTCTTGTGGGATTATTTTTAATTTACATAAATAGCATAAATATTGCTGAGGGCTGCCCCAGACTTTGGAGGTTTGGAGCTGAGGAGAAACAGAGAGTTGGATGAAAGACTGATGATCTCTGGCCTTGTAACAATCTCTAACTCTACTAAGGACTGGATGCTGATGGCTTCTGGAAAATTAACACTCTCTTGCTTATTCTGTGCCTGAAAACCACTGGCTTCTTTTCTCTTTAAATCTCTGTGCTCTATTAAACACCAGGAACTTAACTTTTTATTTCTGCACTGTGTTTCAATAAGCACTGACAACTTAACTCTTTATGCTTAAATAAGTACCGGGGGAATCTTTGCTTGAATAAGCACTGGGAAACTTAAAATTTTGTTAGAGATATGTGTTTAAATGAATGCTTAAAAAATAACTCTTTTTTTAAATTTACTTATTTTTATACTCCATATTTTATTCCCTGCCTGAACCCCCTTCCCCAACCCAGCCGCCAACTGCTGCACATCCCATACCTCTTCCCCCAGCCCCCACTCTCCACAAGGATGTGCGCACCCCACGCTAAGCTTGGACAAGAAAGCTGCCTTTATCCAGACACTCATCTGTCTGATGACTCCCCGAGACACAGATGGCAGCTGAGACCTACAGACTTGGAACCTTACAGCTATAGATGAACTCTCTTGCCGAAGTAAAGTGGTTACTTGCAAAGTAAAGTGGGGAAGGTTACATAATAGTAAGGAAAACATGATGTCTAGCTAGATTAATATAGTGTTTCTTAAAACCAATGTTAATACCCTTAAACCATAAAAACCATGCAGCAATTACTTTGTTCAATGATCCTTTGTCCTCCTAACCCCATCCTCATCCCTTGTTACCACTCTAGCTTAATTGCCCTACCCCTCCTGCCTATTTAGTGGGGTTTTTTTTGATACTTCAATCCCACCCAAACTTTTCACCACAAATGACACTTCTCATTTTAAAAAAATAAAGGAGGCAATTGTGTGACAGCAGGCAGTGAAAAGTACCCTAATTCCTGATCTAGAGAGGTCGAATTCCTGAGAGACACTAAATTGGACAGCAGGGGCATTCCAGGATCTCAGAATATCAGGGTCTGATGTACCTGTGCCCTCATAAAGACCACTGTTGAGAGGTTTTAGACAGACCAGTCATGAAGGGCAATACCTCAAAACCCTCCTCCACAGGTGAGAATGTGACCACAGGTTACATAGGCCCACAACAGATCAGTCACACAGGACAACACCCCAAAGCCCTCCTCTACAGGTGAGGATTTGGCCACAGGTTACATAGGCTCAAGACAACACCTTAGGCACTTCCTCCACAGGCGAAGATGTGACTACATGTCTTGTAGGCTCTAACAGATTAGTCATAGAAAGAGAACCATGCCTCCAAATATGTATATGAGGTCTTCCCAAGCTCTCAGGCCAAACAAATAGGAAGTACCTGCGGTCAGACACTGACCCATCCAAAAAACTGTATTTAATATCCTGTTCAGAATAAAGGTGTGCAGGAACTATTCCACCATCAGAGAGCGTCTGTAACAAAAGCTATAACACTGCCATTTGGCAAAGACATCCACTTGGGAAAGAGATCTGCTGTCCCAGAAATGATCCCTTCCCAAGGTTGCTGCACCCCTTGCCAGCTAGTCAGTCCCTGCTGGCTCAGCCCCAGCAACCAAAGCATTAGGCAGCAGCTAAAGGGAGCAGAGCCTACAACTGGGGCAGTAGAAGCTGTTCCCACTCCCTGCTTGAGTTCTCTCCCCTTGCCCTAACCCATGCACCCAATCAGGTGAAAGATCTCAGTGGGAGAGTCCCAGGTGCCAGAGTCCTACACACCTGTTCCTTAATTCCTGCACAGCTAATTTATTCTGATGTTTTTCTTTCACTGACACATGCAACAAGTAATTGTCATTAGTAATGGTGACATTGACATGAAGATTGAAGAGGACATGAGGGCCTGGTGCTCACAGAGAAGCATAGTTTTATGGGTTTACCTCACCTGGTTTTTTGGTTCAATTCCATTTATCAATCTTTCTTATTTTACTCCAATATCCCTCTGTTTTTATTACAGGAATTTTAGTCGCATAGGAATGTCTCCTCAAGAAAGGAGAAAAAAATCAAATATCTGCACTTCATTCAGAAAGCTGAGGGTGGAGGCTCTTAACAACCAGATGAGCTTTTTGCTATTTGTGGGAACAGAACTCATCCTAATTACCCAGAATGATTATCCCAGTCTCTTCCATTCTAGGGAGGTGTCACATATACTTTATGAACTGCTGAGATGCATGCTGTTAGTCAGAGAACACACTAGACTCTAGGCTGTAGCAATAGAACTACACGCATAGTCACAAGAATTTCATTAAAAGTTTCTATAGGGCCACACCTTAACCTTTACTGTTCAACTGCATTTGGAATGATTATACAAGTTGCTGCTGCCCACAGGCCCTTTTCCAAATTCTCTTATTATGTTGAAATACACCTACAATGAACAGTCTGTGCTCAGACTCCTCACAGTCCACTCCAGGTTGACAAGGCAATCGGCACCACATTCTCATTCCTATCTTCACATGCTTTGTTTCCCTCTATGACACCTGCAGGGATGACCTCAAGAGAGAAAAGCTTTCCTAGGAGAAATCATTCTGTGCTCTTAAGATTAATGATACAAAACTTCAAACTTAAAATACATACACAGACACACAAACGCACACACACAAACACACAACTATGCGCACACACAGAAATAGTGGGAGAGAGAGAGAGAGAGAGAGAGAGAGAGAGAGAGAGAAAGAGAGAGAGAGACTGAGATATGCTAAAAACCCAAACATTTTACGTACATATTTCTTTATACCTAAACATTACAGTTTTTACACATGCTTCATGATAAATCCTTTCAGTCCTGCCTTTAAAACATGGTTTAAAGATTTAAACAAAGACATGAGACTTTTGAGCATATGAGAAATTTACACAACAGATATCTATCAGAAAGTTCTCTTTATTAATACATTACAGTTCTTTTTCCTAAAACTTAATGAAAATAGATTTCTTCATGCAATATGTTCTGATTACTGGTTTTCATTCCCCAACACCTTCTCAATCTTCTCCCAGCTCTGCTCTGTTCCTAAAATTAGAAAACATATAGAATATAAATACCTTAAAAATAAAAGCAAACAAATGGAAACGACAAAACAAACAGAAGAAAATTTACCAAAAAAAAATGTACAAGAAACCTAAGTGGATGGAGACACACACAAGTTCCCAAATTCTGCATAGAACAAAGCTGAGTAACAGGTATGCAATGGACTCTGAGAGTTTATGCTGAGTCTGGATAGGTCCATGTTTTGTTTTGTTTTCTTTTCTTTTCTATTTTTTATCTTTATTAACTAGAGCATTTCTTATTTACATTTCGACTGTTATTCCTTTTCCTGGTTTCCAGGCCAACATCCCCCTAAACCCTCGCCCTCCCCTTCTATTCTGGTGTTCCCCTCCACATCCTACCCACATTACCACCCTCTCCCCAACAATCACTTTCACTGGAGGTTCAGTCTTGGCAGGACCAAGGGCTTCCCCTTCCACTGGTGCTCTTACTAGGCTATTCATTGCTACATATGAGGTTGGAACACAGGGTCAAACCATGTATAGTCTTTGGGTAGTGGCTTAGTCCCTGGAAGCTCTGGTTGGTTGGCATTGTTGTTCATATGGGGTCTTGAGCCCCTTCTAACTCTTCTACTCCTTTCTCTGATTCCTTCAACAGGAGTCCCATGCTCAGTTCAGTGGTTTGCTGCTGGCATTCTCCTATGTATTTGTTGTGTTCTGGCTGTGTCTCTCAGGAGAGATCTACATCCCTTTCCTGTCAGCCTGCACTTCTTTGCTTCATCCATCTTATCTACTTCAGTGGCTGTATAAGTATGGGCCACATGTGGGGCAGGCTCTAAATGGGTGTTCCTTCTGCCTTTGTTCTAAACTTTGCCTCCCTATTCCCTGCCAAGGGAATTCTTGCCCTCCTTTTAAAGAAGGAGTGAAGCATTCGCATTTTGGTCATCCCTCTTGAGTTTCATGTGTTCTGTGCATCTAGGGCAATTCAAGCATTTGGACTAATAGCCACTTATCAGTGAGCACATATGTGAATTTCCTGTTTCGGGTACCTCACTCAGGATGATATTTTCCAGTTCTATCCATTTGCCTATGAATTTCATAAAGTCATTGTTTTTGATAGCTGAGTGATATTCCATTGTGTAGATGTACCACATTTTCTGTATCTGTTCCTCTGTTGAAGGGCATCTGGGTTCTTTCCAGCCTCTGGCTATTATAAATAAGGCTGCTATGAACATAGAGGAGCATGTGTCTTTGTTATATGTTGGGGCATCTTTTGGGTATATGCCCAAAAGAGGTATAGCTGGGTCCTCAGGTAGTTCAATGTCCAATTTTGTTAGGAACCTCCAGACTGATTTCCAGAATGGTTGTACCGGTCTGCAATCCCACCAACAATGGAGGAGTGTTCCTCTTTCTCCACATCCTTGCCAGCATTTGTTGTCACATGATTTTTTGATCTTACCCATTCTCATTGGTGTGAGGTAAAATCTCAGGGTTGTTTTGATTTGCATTTCCCTTATGACTAAAGATATTGAACATTTCTTTAGGTTTTTCTCAGCCAGTCAGCATTCCTCAGCTGTGAATTATTTGTTTAGCTCTGAACTCCATTTTTAATAGGGTTATTTGTCTCCCTGCGGTCTAATTTCTTGAGTTCTTTGTATATTTTGGATCTAAGCCCTCTATCTGTTGTAAGATTGGTAAAGATCTTTTCCCAGTCTCTTGGCTGTCGTTTTGTCCTAACCACAGTGTCCTTTGCCTTACAAAAGCTTTGCAGTTTTGTGGGATCCCATTTGTCGATTCTTGATCTTAGAGTATAAGCCATTGGTGTTTTGTTCAAGAAATTTTCTCCAGTGCCCATATGTTCGAGATGCTTCCCCACTTTTTCTTCTATTAGTTTGAGTGTATCTGGTTTGATGTGGAGGTCCTTGATCCACTTGGATTTAAGCTTTGTACAGCGTGATAAGCATGGATGGATCTGCATTCTTCTAAATGTTGACCTCCATTTGAACCAGCACCAAATAGGATGAAGCCTATTTGATCATGGTGGATGATTGTTTTTATGTGCTGAAAATAATATCTTTTTTCATTGGATGGTTATGGCTACGTTGTCAAAAATCAAGTGACCATAGGTGTGTGGGTTCATTTCTGGGTCTTCAATTCTATTCCATTGGTCTATCTGTCTGTCTCTGTACCAATACCATGCAGTTTTTATCACTATTGCTCTGTAACACTGCTTGAGTTCAGGGATAGTGATTCCCCCTGAAGTCCTTTTATTGTTGAGGATAGTTTTAGCTATCCTGGGTTTTTTGTTATTCCAGATGAATTTGCAAATTGTTCTGTCTAACTCTTTGAAGAATTGGATTGGTATTTTGATGGGGATTGCATTGAATCTGTAGATCGCTTTTGGTAAAATGGCCATTTTACTATAATAATCCTCCACTCCATGAACATGGGAGATCTTCCATCTTCTGAGGTCTTCTTCAATTTCTTTCTTCAGAGGCTTGAAGTTCTTATTGTACAGATCATTTACTTGCTTCGTTAAAGTCACAACAAGGTATTATATATTATTTGGGACTATTATGAAGGGTGTTGTTTCCCTAAACTCTCTCTTGGCTTGTTTCTCTTTTGTGTAGAGGAAGGCTACTGATTTATTTGAGTTAATTTTATACCCAGCCACTTTGCTGAAGTTGTTTATCAGCTTTAGTAGTTTCTGGTGGAACTTTTGGGATCACTTAAATATACTATCATATCATCTGCAAATAGTGATATTTTGACTTCTTCTTTTCCAATTTGTATCACCTTGATCTCCTTTTGTTGTCTTATTGCTCTGGCTAGAACTTCAAGAACTATATTGACTAAGTAGGGAGAGAGTGGGCAGCCTTGTCTAGTCCCTGATTTTAGTGGGATTGCTTCAAGTTTCTCTCCATTTAGTTTAATGTTAGTGAGTAGTTTGCTGTATATGGCTTTTAGTATGTTTAGGTATTGTCCTTGATTTCCTATTCTTTCCAGGACTTTTATCATGAACAGGTGATGAATGATTTCTCAGCATCTAATGAAAGGATCATGTGGCTTTGTTCTTTCAGTTTGTTTATATAATGGATCATATTGATGGTTTTCCATATATTAAACCATCCCTGCATGCCTGGGACGAAGCCTATTTGATCATGGTGGATGCTTGTTTTTATGTGCTCTTTGATTGGTTTGCCAGAATTTTATTGAGTATTTTTGCGTCGATATTCATAAGAGAAATTGGTCTGAAGTTCTCTTTCTATGTTGGGTTTTTGTGTGGCTTAGGTATAAGAGTAATTGTGGCTTCATAGAAGGTATTCAGTACTGCTCCGTCTGTTTCAATTTTGTGGAATAGTTTGGAAAGTATTGGTATGAGGCCTTCTATGAAGGTCTGATAGAATACTGCACTAAACCCATCTGGACCTGGGCTCTTTTTGGTTGGGAGACCTTTAATGATTGCTTCTATTTCTTTCGGAGTTATGGGGTTGTTTAAATGGTTTATCTGCTCCTGATTTAACTTCAATACCTGATATCTGTCTAGGAAATTGTCCATTTCCTGCAGATTTTCAAGTTTTGTTGAATATAGGCTTTTGTAGTAGTATCTGAGGATTTTTTGAATTACCACTGATTCTGTAGTTATGTCCTCCATTTCTTTTTTGATTTTGATAATTCGGACATACTCTCTGTGTCCTCTGCTTACTCTGGCTAAGGGTTTATCTATCTTTTTGATATCTCAAAGAATCAAATGGATCTAGTTTAACTGCTGATATGGATTTACATTTCTGTGATGTTAAGTTGTGCCAATATTACTACAATATCTGTCTCTAAGATTAGTTCTTCCTTTGTGGCAGTGGGATCCAGCTCTAACAGTGCCCATTTCTGAAAAGGTAATGACAATAGATAAAAGACTTTTTTCCTATCTTCCTCAGGGTACATGTGGGGCATAGCACCTGTATTCAGAAGGGAAATCATTCAACATACACAGCTTTATAGACAAAGTAAAAGTGACATATACATTACTTATACACAGGAATGTCATAACTAAAATGCTCAACAGCTCAGGACCTGGCTTACACGTAAAAGCTGAAACAGTTTTGAACTAAGTGCTAAAGACTGTATTAAAATGAGTGGGTAATTAGTGTAACTTTTGCTTAGAGAAAATGAAAAGTACCATCCAGATTAGAGTTCTGAATCTTAGAGATCTGCAGTGAGAATCACACCCAAATTGCACGGACTAAAGGATGTAAAGTGCTAGACTGAGGCAACTTTCACTTATGTACCAGAGGACTGCCTTGTCTGGACTCAGTGGGAGAGGATGCACCTAATCCTTTATAAACTAGATGCCCTAGGGAAAGGAGAGATGCAGGAGGAATGAGGGGTGAGAGTGGCACCCACTCAGAGGCAAAGGGGAGGGGTGAGAGTGTGAAGAAGGAAGGAGAAGGGAACATCTTTAGAAATGTAATTAAATAAGATATATTTTAAAAAGGAAATAAAATGGAGAGATATCATCATAAACATGTAAAAGAACATCTGTAAACTTTGGTGGGAAAGAAGGAAACATACTCCAGAAGAGTAGACAGCAGGAAACAATCAAATTCAGAGCTGACATTAATCAACTAGAAACTAAAGTAATAATAAAAGAATCAGGGAACCCAGAATCTGGTTCTTAGAAAAAATCCACATAACAGACAATCCAGAAGCCAAACTAACCCAGAAGAGATGGTATCCAAATAAACAACATTTTAAAAAGGCAATATACTGATAAATGCTGAAGAAATTTAAGAAAATATTAGGTGTTACTACAAAAGACTATGCTCCACAAAATTAAGAGTAAAAACAAACCTTCACTGCCTGCATGATTCCGAGGAGGTCTGTCCTAACCATGTACACAGGAGGACTACTCTATTCAGGAACACAAGAGTCCTGCACTAACTACAGATAATGTACCTCCCAGGAGTCTGCTCTAATCAGGTCATACAGATTTGTTTTTTTGTTTGTTTGTTTTTTAAGATTTTTTTATTGGATTTTTTTATTTACATTTCAAATGTTATCCCCTTTCCCAGTTTCTCATCCATAAACCCCCATCCCACTCTCTCTTCCCCTTCTTCTACGAGGGTGTTCCCCAATCCATTTATATGCCCATTCCAACCTCCCTCCTCTGACATTCCCTTACACAGGGGGGTGGGGGGTCGAGCCTTGTCATGAGCAAGGGCTTCTCCTACCACTGGTGCCCAGCAAGGCCATCCTCTGCTACATAGGCCACTGGAGCTATGGTTCT